>NC_047099.1:5837835-6083625 GCF_902459505.1 Geotrypetes seraphini | reverse complement strand
CGATGCAGGTCTCAATCATCCCATCAAGTCTGCTGACCCATCCTCTTAAGTCTATACCTAGCGACTGATGTTCTAGTTCGACCCTCGTAGGGATCCCACATAGGTATCATGCATCAATTACTCTCTCTGCAAAGAAGAATTTCCTAATATTACTTTTGAGTCTACCACCCCTCAACCTTAAATTTTGCCCTTTGGTTTTACCATTTTCTTTTCTCTGGAAAATATTTTGCTCTATGTTAATACCTTTCAAGTAACATAGTAGATGACGGCAGATAAAGACCTGAATTGTCCATCCGGTCTGCCCAACCTGATTCAATCTAAAAATTTGTTGTTGGTTTTTTTTTTTTTCTTCTTAGCTATTTCTGGGCAAGAATCCAAAGCTCTGCCCGGGACTGTTCTTAGGTTCCAACTACTGAAGTTCCTGCCAAAGCCCACTCCAGCCCACATACACCATCCCAGCCACTGAAGCCCTCCCCAGCCCATCCAGCACCAAACGGTCATATACAGACACAGACTGTGCAAGCCTGCCCAGTACTGGCCTTAGTTCTACAATATTTACTATTATTTTCTGATTCTAGATCCTCTGTGTTCATCCCACGCTTCTTTGAACTCTGTCACCGTTTTCCTCTCCACAACCATTCCACCAGGAGCGCATTCCAGGCATTCACCACCCTCTCCGTAAAGTAGAATTTCCTAACATTGCTCTTGAATCTACCACCCCTCATCCTCAAATTATGTCCTCTGGTTTTTTACCATTTTCCTTTCTCTGGAAAAGATTTTGTTCTACGTTAATACCTTCAAGTATTTAAATGTCTGAACATATCTCCCCTGTCCCTCCTTTCCTCTAGGGCAGGGGTGTCCAACCTGTGGCCCGAGGGCCGCATGCGACACCGTGAAGTATTTTGGGCGGCCCCGGTCAAGAGCGATGCAGTGTTTTCCTCTGCTGTCCCCGGGTGTTTACTGTCTTGCCAGCTCCCTCCTATGTCTTGCTGCAACATTTGCGCAGCCACAGAAAAAATTTTTGGCGCCAGTGCAACCCAGGGAAGCCAAAAGGGTGGACATTCCTGCTCTAGGGTATACATATTCCGGGTTTTCAGTCTCTCCTCATAAGTCTTTTGGTGAAAACCTCTTATCATTTTCGTCGCCCTCCTCTGGACCGCCTCAAGTCTTCTTACGTCCTTCGCCAGATACGGTCTCCAAAACTGAACACAATACTCCAAGTGGGGCCTCACCAATGACTTTTACAGGGGCATCAACACCTTCTCTTTATACAGCCCAGCATCCTTCTGGCAGCAGCCACCGCCTTGTCACACTGTTTTTTCGTCTTTAGATCTTCGGACACTATCACCCCAAGTCCCTCTCCCCATCTGTGCATATCAGCCTCTCACCTCCTGCATATACAGCTCCTTCTGATTATTAATCCCCAAATGCATTACTCTGAATTGAATTTTAGTTGCCAGATATTAGACCATTCCTCTAACTTTTGCAGATCCTTTTTCAAGTTTTCCACTCCCTCCTCGGTGTCTACTCTGTTACAAATCTTGGTATCATCCACAAAAAGGTGAACCTTCTAACCCTTCGGCAATGTCACTCATAAACATATTGAATAGGATTGGCCCCAGCACCGATCCTTGAGGGTCTCCATTATTCACCTTTCCTTCCTCCAAGCGAATTCCATTAACCACCACCTTGGCATCTGTCCGTCAACGAGTTTCTAATCCAGTTCACCGTTTTAGGTCTTAACTTCAGCCCATCAGGTTTGTTCAAGGGCTTTGCTGAAATCTAAGTAAATTACATCTAGCATATGTCCTTGGTCCGATTCTCTTATCACCTAATCAAAAAATTCAATCAGATTTGTTTGGCACGATTTACCTTTAGTAAAGCCATGTTGCCTTGGATCCTGTAACCCATATGATTCTAGGAATTTCACTATCCTTTCTTTTAGTAACGCTTCCATTATTTTTCCAATAACCGCAGTTTCCTGCTTCATCTCTTGTGACAACTTTTATGAATTGGCACCACATCCGCTCTTCTCCAATCCCTAGGAAACCACTCCCGTCTCCAAAGATTTATTGACCAAATCTTTAATAGGACCACCAGAACCCTCTCTAAGCTCCCTCAATATCCTGGAATGGGTCTCATCCGCTTCCATTGCTTTGTCCACCTTCAATTTTTCAAGTAGGTACAAACAGGTTCTGTACCCAGGGCAATGAAGGATGAAAAGATTGCAATTGGGGTCAGTGGGATTTAAACCTTGTTTTTCCTGGTTTGATCCTGCTTTTGTAACTCTGAGCTTTGCAGGGAACTCCCCTGGACAAGTCCTGAACTGTTTGGTACTGTTTATTTGCTGTGGCTTGTGTGTGCACACGCGTGTATGTGTACATGCACAAATTCAGGGACAAAGGCCCAAATTCACTAAGCAAACCGATCGTGTACTGTTGGGTTTGCGAGCCCTTTGCGTCCAAATTTCTCTCCAACCCCATTCACTAAAGCCTGTAGCGATCCTCCCATGCAAATTAGCAAAACCCCATGCAAAATAGCCAAGCGATTGATTCACTAACAATTGCTTGGCTATTTCGAATCGGTTTTACTACTGGCAAACCCAACTGCTGCAGACCTGTCAGTAACTGAGTTACCGAAAACAAAAGAAAAATCCAACAAACAAAAACCAAAAAGGACTGCAGAGAAAATGTACAAGATGGCAGACTATTTTTATTATATCAAATATAAATGCGGTCAGTGTGTTACCACCCTTCAAACAAACCCTAAGGACCCAACCACGGTCCATGTTTCAGTAAACACCATCTTCCTCTGGGGTTTGAACAAATATAAATAAAGATTGCTAAGAATATACAATTACAGATGTATAAAGACATGAAAAATGGACATATGGTGTGATGATAAATGAATAAAACAATGACATAAGTAATGTGATAGAGTGACAATGGGATGTGACGTAAGACTCCATGTGAATATACATAAACCAAAACATATAATAGAGGCTTGCACTGCAGGGAACGGCGGCAGAGAGCAGGAGAGTCCGGGAGCAGGCAGGAGAGATTGGAGGCTGAGCCCTGATAGCAGTGACAGGAGGTTACTTTTCTTGTCACTGCCGTCAGGGAGTGCGCTAAGAGCGGGGATCGCTCTGGCCTGTGGGTAGGGGGCGTGTTAACGATCGTCCCCATTTGCATGCAGGCCTTTAGTGAATTCGTCGGCCGGCATGCAAACGGAAATGGATCGCACACTGTTTTGAGGTTTAGTGAATTTGGGCCAAAATGCCTGGAGCTCAGAGGAGGAGGGGCTATGGGAGAGACCGTCCACAGAGAACCCATCCAGATGAGTCACCCTTTCGTGTGGCTGCCAGTGGAGAGATAGTGGTGTGAATATCACCGCTATCTCGATCGTGCAGCCTCCTGTTGCTCCTTCTGGATATCGGTTTTTCACTACCACAGGTGGTGGTTGAAAAACCAACCAACTGCAGCAGCTGGCCATTAGCCCAGTCACTTTTGAATTTGTGTCAGCTTCTGTTCAATTTAGAATTCAGAGAAACATAACTTGGCCGGGATGTCTAAACTAAACTTGCTCTTTTATACTCACAATGCCACTTCTCTTCATCTCAGAGAGATTCTGTGCAGGAAACTTTCTCTGCTCTCTCTCCCTTTCCCATCTCTCAATCACTAGATAACTAGAAGAAACTTACTGGAATGATCACTTTACTTGGCATGTTAATCTGGGAGTCTGTACGAGTTGTGAGGTGTTACAATGCATGGGCTCTATACTGAAATACACAGTGCTCTGTGGTGATGTTACAGAGTTATTAATGGCAGGCATGGTTATGCCAATAATCCAATCATCCTACTTATATGCACATGTTTATACCAAATCAGTTGCCCTATGTATGCACACATGTAATACAAGGTTTACTACTTGCAGCTAAATACACTATACATTTTAGACTCGTTCAGGTAACAATTATAGAAGTCAGAGTCTATAATTTCAGTCCAATTCATGTGAAAATAAAAGTTTTTACTGCTTTTCTAAAGTCTGATAATTTATATAGAGTTACCCGGGGTATGCAGTACCAAGATAAGAAAAACAGAATCCCCGCAGTCTCTCCCAGCCCCATCTTTCTCCGATTCTAGAATAATTATCCTGGAACCATAACCCTCAGAATTTTTGTGATTCCGGACATATTATGTCAGGCATCAGTGATATACATCTTTGTTTAATAGGTTGGATATTATTATTACGCAGTTCATTCATCTGCGGGAGGGTGGTGAATAGGAGATGATGCACTTATTCTTCCCTTTTTCACCCCAAATATTCTATGGCATGCTTCTTGTCAGGAGGCACCAGCCACAATTCCTGTGCCTGGATAAGCTCCCTGCCAATAATTACCATTGCAAACAGAAACAGGTCAGGTGTTGTGGAAAATACACAGCAAACGCCTCAGCGGGACAGGCTTGGCTCATCAGAGTTCCCAGAGGAACTGTACTCTTCTCCAAACTCCAGGAGTGTCGATTCACATTCCCATTCCTTCTGCTTAGGTACCCATTGCCATGAACACCTGGTGCCACTGCTGTCTAGCCCAGGGAAGCTTTTAGCCTCATTAGCTAAGATGTCCTGTACGACCCATTTCAAATGCAGTGGAAACACAGGAATATTTGAAGCCTCCATCCCTCTCTGGATTAGTTAATGAATGGATTCAGTCCACCTTTAATCCCCACTGAAAGCCAGGCTGATTGTCTCAAGAAAAGCAGTGGACCAATTAGACAAGTCTCTGCACGCAGTAGGGTAAAATTCAGGATTGGATCAGATTAGTCAACCTGGGATGGCGTAGCAAATCCAAGGTCACATATGAGACTTGCTATACAAGCCCTCAGGATGGCTACTGAAACAGCCTGTGCTATGCAGAAGCTGTAGAGTTTTCCCTAAAGGCTGGTAAGCAAGCAAACCAGGGCTACCAAGTTGCCCAGTTCCAGGCTACCCACTGAATCTAGGATATACCCTCTCTAAAAATATCTAACAGCAAGATGTTCTTCAGAGGAACTGTACTCTTCATCCAAACTCCAGGAGTGTCAGGTGCTCAATCCCATCCCTTCTCCTTAGGCTCTCATTGCCCTGAAGACCCTGGTGCCACTGTTGTCGAGCCCAGGAAAGCTTTAAACATCATTAGCTAAGAGACAGTGATGTCCTGTATGACCCATTTCAAATGCAGTGGAAACACAGGAATATTTGAAGCATCCATCCCTCCTGGATTAGTTAATGAATGGATCCAGTCCACCTTTTATCCCCACTGAGTGCCAGGCTGATTGTTTCAAGAAATCAGTGGACAATTTAGAACAAGTCTCTGCATGCAAATTGCCCAGTTCCAGGCTACCCACTGAACTTTGTGCTGAAAATCTAAGGCATCAAGGATAAGGCTGTCAGAAACCTAGAAACTGACCTATGATCCCCCTTCTAAATCTTGCTTTTCTTAGGGAATGCAATGGGGAACTCAGAAGTCCAAGTCCTTACCTGCAAAGGAGTAAACCCAGCACTGGATCCAGTTGGAAGCCTTATTTTGCTGATTGTACAGCTCTTTTTTGTGTAAACCACCTAGAACTTTTGGTTATGGTGGGATAAAAGAATAAGTTATTATTATATTTAAACGTAGAGGAGCTTCAGCATGCACAGCCAGTTTGAGGAGGGCAGAGCAGGCAGTCGCTCTGCACAGTTGGGAAAGTCTCTATTATTAACAGATTTAAACAATTCAATGTGCAATCTGAGGAATGACCACAGGAGGGACAGCACTGAGCTGTTAAATATAGTCATTTCTAGTAGGCGATGGTGCACTCGTGTTGCTCTATCTAGAATAGCACCTATAAATCTAAGATTTGAAATTCAGCATAAAATTTCTTTATATGCATTTTTAAAAAAACATATTTATTTGGTTGCTTAGCCCCATCCTCCCAAAAGAGCACAGAATGGGTTACAAATCAGCATATATAGTATAATTAAATAACTGCATAGCGCACACAGATGCTCTTATAAAGAATGATGTTAATTTTCCTGGTAACCAGTATTTTATGATTTATGATTATTGAGAGCTTCTATACCGCTACTAATGACAGTGGAGTCAATTCTAGAGCGGTCTACATGAGCTTCTGTAAAGGTGTTATGATACATTAGTTTGTCTTCATTGTCTTAATACTTATTTACATTCTAGAACATTAAATGTTTCTCTTCAATGTCTTTATACTTATCACATTCAGAACATTAAATCGGTTTCTCTTCAGGGCTCGGTACAAGCGGAATAAAAATCACTAATGTAATGTAATGTTAATGTACTGCTCTGTTGTGACATGACCCATTACTCGTTGTTTATTCTATGCTTGAAAATAAATAAAATTTTTTGAACTTAAAAAAAAACACATCACATTTAGAACATTTAAATGTATCTCTTCAGTGTCTTTTATACTTATCACATTCAGAACATTTAAAAACTGTTTCACTTTATTCTACAAAGATGCTCAGTGCTGCCCTCCTGTGGCAATACATATAGCTTAACGGCTGAACCATTTTTCCCCTACCTGAGCAGAGTTTCAACATTTACCCCCACCATCATGAAAAAAAACAGGTGGTTAATGTGGAAACAGAGTGGAAATGTAAATCAAACAAAACTGGACACATTTAAGGAAAGGAGAACTGAAACCAAAGGATAAGAATTGGAAATTGCAACCCAGGACAGTGCATTACGGGAGATACGGATCGCAGCAAATACAGGAGTTGGAAAATGGAAAACCAGAAATGTAACTGCTAGTTACAGTTACCCTATTTTTAGACTCCTGCAAGGTGCTGAGGGTAGTAATTTTCAATGAAAGATGCAATGAAATAACATCTCACATCCTATGGGAACTTTGTAAACACTTTAGCATCATTGGACTGGAAGAGCACTGAGGGGACCCACAACCCTAAGAGAATGAAGAGATTATGATCACCTGGGTCATCCCCATTCTGACCAGCAAAAAGCTGGTGGCAGGGCAGGCGACTCATTCAGATACGGAGGATGAGGGGAATCCTGCTCAACAGTTGGAGGACGGTGAGGAGGCTCACAGATGTGGTTTAAAGCATTGAAGGAGGAGCCTCCTTCAATAACTCACCGACCCTCCTAGACGAGATCATAATAAACCCTACAACAGATGAAGCCACTGCAGCTGACAGGCACTGGTCCAACTTTACAAAGGTGCAATGGTTGGACATGAATCGACTCTACAGAAAATACAGTCGAGCATCATGCGACCTGAACAATTGCCCCTCATATTTACTTACAAATGCATTCCCCAAATTTAGAGCTTGCCTCTTGCAATGGATCCAAACAACTCTCATGGAAGGCCAATTCCCACAAGACCTAGGGGAAATCATAATCACCCCAATACTGAAAGATCCCAAAGGACCAATAGACACCCCCTCCAACTACCGACCCATCGCCTCAATTCCATTATATGTTAAACTAATAGAAGGACTGGTTGCCAAATACCTCACCAACTACCTTGAAGACCACAACCTACTCCACCCAACTCAATTGGGGTTCAGATCTAACCACAGCACCGAGACACTGCTAGTTTCCCTTCTAGATATAGCCCTTAGCAAAGGAAGAAGGATGCTGATAATTCAACTCGACCTCTCTGCCGCATTTGACCTGGTCGACCACACTATACTTCTTCAGATATTAGAAGCAATAGGGATCTCAGGCCAAGTATACAACTTGTTTCAAGGATTCCTTAAAACAAGAACATACAGAGTAAAAACAAAGCATCTTATATCAGAGCCTTGGACCAATCCCTGCGGAGTACCTCAAGGTTCCCCACTGTCACCCATGCTCTTCAATCTTTTCATTTCCTCCCTCGGTACCCTGTTAGACAAACTCAAAGTAACTTCATTCAGCTATGCAGACGATATCACCATACACTCCCCTTTGACACACAAGACCCCACCACATCAGACATCCTGGAAAAAACTCTAGGAAGCAGTGGAAAAATGGATGACAGAACACAAACTGAAGCTCAACCCAAATAAAACTAAATTTCTACTGCTTGAAAAGGACAAAACCCCTTCTATATCTGAACTAGAAATAAAAACCACCAAATATCCCCTACAACCCACTCTCAAAACTCCTTGGAGTAACAGTAGACAGAGGTTGCACTCTTCAGGTGCAAATCAACAAAATCACACAAAAAGCATTCTTCACCATGCGCAACCTTCGCAAAATTAGAAAATTCTTCGAAAAAGAACAATTCAGACCATAGTCCAATACCTAGTCCTAAGTCTAATGGATTATTGCAATATCCTCTACCTTTCTTTTCCCACCTACCTAATAAAACAACTGCAGACCGTGCAGAACACTTCCCTCAGAATGATCTATTCCCTTGGAAAAATTTGACCACATCAGCAACGCCTTCCTAGACTCACACTGGCTTCCAATACAAGCCCACATCCAATTCAAACTATACCGCAAGTTATTCAAAACATTAAACGGAACGGCACCCACCCACCTAAAACAACCGTCTAAACAGGAACCTCTCAACCAGACAGAGGAGAACCCAATCCCCTTTCTCCTACCCCCCTTTAAAGGAACTAAACACAAAAAGATGTATGACAACTTACTAGCAACACATGCAGCTAAATTGGATCCCACCATCACCAACCTACTGACAGCTTCAACTGACCTCAAGGCTTTCCGCAAAGAAATCAAGACCCTACTATTCAAGAAATTCACCCAAATGTCCTAACCCCTTCCTTTTCCCCTCTCGCCCCCTCTTAGAATCCTCACATCAAAATTGTTTTAGATCTTACGCCTTTAATTGTATTCCTCTTACTGGAAAAGTCCAGCTATCTTTTTGTTGTACTAGGTCCAACATCTTTAAATTGTATTCCTCTTACTGGAAATGTCCAGTTATCTTTTTGATGTAATCCGCTTAGAACTGCAAGGTACAGGTGGAATATAAGCCATTAATGTAATGTAATCATCGTTGCTTATTGTTATAGATGCATTGAATTTTCTCACCCCTGGCCTTCCCATATTGTGTGCTACCTATAGGAGGGTATCTTCTTCACAGGCGTCTCTTGTCTCTCTGTTTTTCCCCCTTTACTTCTCAATCTCTGTCCATCGGCTGAGCTTTTTATAGCTCTTCATCCTTCTCTGCTCCTTCTTCCTCAGAGGCCCTTCTTTGCTTCTTTCCTCTTCTTTCTTTTTTTCCAAAATGCAGTGCTTCAATCATACCAACAAAACCTTAATTTTTATGGCCTGCAATAATCTGCCTTCTAATCTGTCCTTCATATCCTGGAATGTTAATGGCTTGCGACACCCTGTTAAAAGGAAAAAAAATTCTCACCCATCTTAAAAAAACTCAGGCCGTCAATTGTCTTTTTACAGGAAACTCATATCTCTAATCTCTCTCACTGTTTAGGTGCCAATAATTGGATGATACAAAGAGCAGAAGCTCCATCATTTGGTAGAAAGCATGGGGTTGCAATACTATCTCACAAATCTGTCCCTTTCAAGTCCTAGAAACCAAACATGACACAGAGGGCAGATGGCTGATGGTTCGGGCACATATCTTTTCACAAGAGGTTCTTCTTGTTAACATCTATGCCCCTAATAACGATTCACCTGAATATTTTTACTCAACTATTTCAAACTGTAGCTGAATTTGACTCTCTTCCTCTTATATTGGCTGGAGATTTTAAACTTACCTTTGGATACCTGGCTTGACACTCTTCCAACTGCATAGTTCCCTCTAAAGCTAATATTGTATTGAATTCCCTGATTAAACATTATGATCTACGCAGTGGTCTCAAACTCAAACCCTTTGCAGGGCCACATTTTGAATTTGTAGGTAATTGGAGGGCCTCAGAAAAAAATAGCTGTCTTATTAAAGAAATGACAGTTTTGCATGAGGTAAAAACTCTATTATAGTTTATAAATCTTTCCTTTTGGTTAATAATGAATAATATTGTAATTTATAGCTAAAGAGACATATGATCAAGAAACTTTCATTTACTTTTGTGACTATGATAAACATACTGAGGGCCTCAAAATAGTACCTGGGCGGGCCGCATTGTGGCCCCCGGGCTGCGAGTTTGAGACCACTGATCTAACGGAACCACGGAGATTACAGCACCCGACGAAAGGGATTATACCTTTTTTCTCCGCCCCACATAAAAGTTACTCAAGAATTGATTACTTTCTTATAATCTTCTTCCTTCTTACCTAACCTAGTTTCTACTACTATCAATCCTATTGTCATCTCGGATCATGCTCTAATTCACTTGAGCCAAAGCGGGATATAGTAATCTTCTCCTAGATCCCCCCTCTGGCGTTTGCCCAACCACCTGCTGGCAGATGAATCCATCAAACAACGATTAGGCAAAATTTCAATTCAACAATACGGATTCCTTGGATCCGCTAATTATTTGGGAAGCCTTCAAAGTTTCGCTACGTGGAGAACTGATCTCTTGTCAAGCGTACAAATGAAAGCAAGACAGAAAGGAACATGAACTCGAACTGCAAAATTAAAAGTCTCGAACAGAACTTTTTTCACTCCAATGATAAAACACTATTACCTGAAATATGTAAATTAAAATACTCCTTACAACAAATTAGCTAGTATGGCAGCGCAACAAGATATTTTGTTACTTCTACTAAATACTATATGGAAATGAATAAAAGTAGTAAGCAGCTAACTACCTCAAACGTAAAAGAACTAAAGTGCAGATATCCTCTATTAGAACCTCTGATGGGAAACTCTGACATCTCTAGGGCTTTTCATGATTTTTACTCTCAGCTCTACACATCGGAAGCTTCACAGCAGACGTCCAATGCAGATGAATTTTTGGCCATCTTTGCAATCACCTAAACTTCCATTATCAGAGTCTGAAGAACTTCAACGACCTCTTGCTGATTCAGAAATTCTCCTAGCTATAAAACACCTATCCTCCGGTAAATCACCTGGAGCGGATGGTATTACTGTAGAATTTTATAAACTTTATAAAGATAAACTTTCTAGTACACTTACCAATCTATTTAACTCACTTAGTCCGCAAAAGTGTATCCAAAAGCCATTTCCTAGATGCTGTTATTACAGTTATTCCAAAACCTGGAAAAGATCCTAATCAAATTTCAAATTACCGACCTATCTCTTTACTTAATACCGATTATAAAATCTTCACAACCTCTCTTTCCCTTAGACTGCAGAGCTCAATCGGCACGCTTATCTCTCCACATCAAGTGGGATTTATGCCGGGAAGACTTATGTCAGACAACTCCCGCCTCTTCTTTCATCTTGCTTCCTTTGCTCGTACTATTAAACCCCTGTATTGCTCTCTCATTAGATGCTGAAAAAGCTTTTGACAGAGTTGAATGGTCACACCTATTTCAAACAATGCGTTGGTTTGGATTTCCCCCTCAATTCATTGACTATGTTAAAATTCTCTATTCATCGCCCAAGGCTTCTATAATTACAAATAATATCTTATCCACTCCTTTCTTGCTTTATAGGGGTACCAGACAAGGCTGTCCCCTATCGCCCTATTTGTTTAATATCGCTCTTGAACCTCTCCTCATAGCAATCAATTCTTGTGAACAAATCACTGGTATCTTACACAATAAATTAGAACATAAATTGACAGCTTATGCAGATGATGTCCTCCTATATCTTTCCAATCCCGACCAATCTCTTCCGGCCCTTTTTGAATTGATACATTCTTTTTCTCTTTTCTCTGGTTATAAAATTAATCAACATAAAAGAGAAGTATTACCACTCAATGCCCACTCTCATCAGACCCTAGTTCAACCTTTTCATCTTATTTGGTCTCCTACTCATATGAGATATCTAGGAAATGACTTATATGCTACCCTATCCGCTACAGTACATAATAATAGTGGAAAATTAATTGATCATATCAAAACTCTTTTACACTCATGGCATCCTCTTCATCTTTCATGGTGGGGTAGAATAGAGACAATCAAAATGGTTGTTGCCCCCAAAATAAACTTTGTTCTCAGCATGATCCCACGATTATTCCCAACTTCGTTCTACAAATCAATTGATAAACTTATTTCTACCTTTATATGGAACCGCAAGCTACCAAAAATTGCACTCAAGAAACTTAAATCTCTCAAAACTACAGCCGGAATATTGTTACCTGACTTTCTAACTTATAAGGCCTTTATACTGCAACAATCTAGCAGATGGTTCTCTCCTGCCTTAGGCTATAGTCCTCTTTGGCTGCGCCTCGAACACGCCCTTTGTGCCTTCTCTCCCTCATTAATTGCTTTGCTAACATCTCACACATCCATACATGAGACCAATCCCATCATTTCCCAATCAGTTTCGTGCTTACTTGAATTGGATAAATTGTTAGATGTTTCTATCCGCAGCTCCTCTATGACCTCGCTGTGGCATAATCCACAATTTCTAATCGACAAAAAGCCAATATACTGATCAAACTGGTCTAAATTGGGGATCTGGTCACTTGCTGATCTTTGTACACCAGCCGTACAGCTTTTGACTTTTGTGGAATTACGCAACAAATTCGCTCTGCCTACCTCGGCTTTTTATCAATGGTTACAACTTACTACGGTAATTTCAAAATAAAAAATACTACGTTCTCTTGTAAAGGAACCTCCTTCTTTGATCCCTCACTGTTCTAGGCTTCTCGAAGTGGGACATGTAGCATCCCAACTTTATAAATTGCTCATCACACTCTTTATGAATACAGATGCTTCCCTTCGTGCAGTCTGGGAAACTTGATGTGGGACACCCTATCCGTGACAGACAATGGTCAACTCTCTGGGTCTAAAAGTATTAGAACCATTTCCTCTGCAAATTCAGTAGTAACTACAGTGATCTAATAACTGTAGGAGACATTTTAAGCTACTTTTTACTATGAACTAAATTTCAGTAAAACTGAGACTTGAACCTTCAACCTCTTCCCTTCACATCTTACTACCCTCTTTGCAAGAGCCACCAGCAGCAGCTGGGGATTAGGCAACTTTTCACTATGAAAAATGGACTAAATTTGAGTAAAACTACCCCCTTGTCTTCACATGGAGTAGTTTCAGCCCTGTTATTAACCCAGCACTGAACCCTTGAGCCAGCCAGGGATGCACATCTAGACCTTTTGGAACTTATATTTATCCATTTCTAGGTTCAAAATAATCCTAGTAGTAGACACATTCATTCACACTCTATATATTAAACATTTAATTTAAATGGTCCTTTTTCCTTAGATATTTCTTGGCCAGAAACCCAGAGCTCTGCCTGGTAATGTGCTTAGGCTCTGTCTACTGGAGTCTCTGTCAAAACTCACTCCAGTCCATCTAAACCATCCCAGCCATTGAAGCCCATCCTCAACCTTGCAAGTCTGCCCAGTACTGGCCTTAGTTCTTCAATATATACCATTATTTTCTGATTCTAGATCCTCTGTGTTCATCCCATGCTTGTTTGAACTCTGCCATGCATGCATCAATTACCCTCTCTGTAAAGAAGAATTTCCTAATATTACTCTACCACCCCTCAACCTTAAATTTTGCCCTCTGTTTTTACCATTTTCCTTTCTCTGGAAAAGATTTTGCTCTATGTAAATACCTTTCAAGTAACATAGTAGATGACGGCATATAAAGACCTGAATTGTCCATCCGGTCTGCCCAACCTGATTCAATCTAAAAATTTGTTGTTGGGTTTTTTTTTCTTCTTCTTAACTATTTCTGGTCAAGAATCCAAAGCTCTGCCCGGGACTGTTCTTAGGTTCCAACTACTGAAGTCCCTGCCAAAGCCCACTCCAGCCCACATACACCATCCCAGCCACTGAAGCCCTCTCCAGCCCATCCAGCACCAAACGGTCATATACAGACACAGACTGTGCAAGTCTGCCCAGTACTGGCCTTAGTTCTTTAATATTTACTATTATTTTCTGATTCTAGATCCTCTGTGTTCATCCCACACTTCTTTGAACTCCGTCACCGTTTTCCTCTCCACCACCTCTCTCGCGAGTGCATTCCAGGCATCCACTACCCTCTCCGTAAAGTAGAATTTCCTAACATTGCTCTTGAATCTACCACCCCTCAACCTCAAATTATGTCCTCTGGTTTCACCATTTTCCTTTCTCTGGAAAAGATTTAATACATACGTTAATACCTTTCAAGTATTTGAACATCTGAATCATATCTCCCCTGTCCCCTCCTTTCCTAGGGTATACATATTCAGGGACTTCCAGTCTCTCCTCATATGTCGTTTTGCGCAAACCTCCTACCATTTTCGTCGCCTTTCTCTGGACCGCTTCAAGTCTTCTGATGTCCTTTGCCAGATACGGTCTCCAAAATTGAACACAATACTCCAAGTGGGGCCTCACTAACGACCCGTCCAAGGCCGAACCTTCAAAAAGATATTACAAGGATGCAGTCGGTCCAGAGGAAGGCTACTAAAATGGTGTGTGGTCTTCATGATAAGGCATATGGGACAGACAATCTCGTATAGTTTGGAGGAAGCGGGAGAGGGCAGATATGATAGAAAAGTTTAAATATCTACCTATAATTAATGTGCACGATCGAGTCACTTTCATTTGAAAGGAAACTCTGCAATGAGAGGGCATAGGATGAAGTTATGAGGTGATAGTCTCCAGAGTAATCTGAGGAAGTTCCTTTTTATGGAAAGGGTGGTAGATGCGTGAACAGTCTCCCGGAAGAGGTGGTGGAAACAGAGACTGTCTCTGAATTCAAGAGGGCCTGGGATAGGCACGTGTAGATCTCTCAGAGAGAGAAAGCGATAATGCTTACTGTGGATGGGCAGAATGGATGGGCCATTTGGCCTTTATCTGGCGTCATGTTTCCTATGTTTATTATCCTGGAACCATAACCCTCAGAAAATTTGTGATTCTGGACATGGTATCAGTAATATTCATCTTAGTTTAATGGTTCAATATTATTATTATTACTCCCAGTTCATTCATCTGTCACTCTTGGGGAGGGCGGTGGATAGGAGATGATGCACTTATACTCCCCTTTTCCAATCCAGAATATTCTGTGACGTGCTTCTTCTCAGGAAGCACCAGCCCAAGGTCCTGCTTAATAATTAGCATTGCGAACAGAAACGGGTCAGGTGTAGTGGAAATACACTGCAAACGCCTCAGCAGGGACAGGCTTAGCCCATCAGAGTTCCCAATATCAATTCATAAGAACATAAGAATTGCCGCTGCTGGGTCAGACCAGTGGTCCATCATGCCCAGCAATCCGCTCACGCGGCGGCCCTCTGGTCACCCTAACTGAGACTAGTCCTACCGGCATACGTCCTTGTTCATTATGAACTTGTTTAGCTTTGTCTTGAATCCCTGGAAGGTGTTTTTCCCCATGACAGACTCCGGAAGAGCGTTCCAGTTTTCTACCCACTCTCTGGGTGAAGAAGAACTTCCTTACGTTTGTACGGAATCTATCCCTTTTCAACTTTAGAGCTCCCTTTATTCCATGGTCATCCAACGGTCCCCACCGCTTCCTTCGCGGGTCCGTTTCCCCTTAATATATCAAAAGAACAGCTTGAAGTTCTTCACCTCCTTGGTTATTTTTTCCTCATAGTCTCTTTTGGCCTCTTCCTAATCCATCTATCCCTCTCCCTTCATCACTCTTCTTTTTTGCAGAATTCTCTGTCCTGGGAAATAACCTCTTGCGATTCACTTACCCCCATTGACAGCTGCAGTCAGGATGTGGCTTATCCTTGTTTCTAGTAGCTCTCTCTTCCTCCTGTAGCATAGTGGTCAGATATTCCAGCCAATAGGCTATAAAGGGAGGCTGGGAGCAGTACTAGGACAGAAGCACTTCCTTCCTATCCTGCCCCATGTGTCTCCTGTGAAGCTTTCAGCAGCCCTGATTGACCAAGTTGATTAACAGTTAACCTGGCCCCAGAAGCCAAGGTGAGATTTTAGGGGTGTCAAACTGCAGTCCTGGAATGCAGCAAAGTATCCAGGATTCCAGGATATTCATAATGATGTTGGTAACTAGCATATCTTATTTTTGTATGCAAATATAATCAAGCGTATTTACTAAGGATATCCTGAAACCCTGACAGGTTCACAGCCCTCCAGTATTGCAGTTTGCCGCCCCTAGCCAACCAAACTCCTTATAACAGAGTTTCTAAGATATCCATTTCCAGGAGGGAAATTTTGGGCCTGGCCTAGATTTCTGACCCTATGGGATCTGCAGTACTGATTTAGGATCAGGGACTACAAGTCCCACAATACCTTGGGACATAAATTCAAAACCAGGACTTCCTGGAACTGGGTAACGTTACAGCTCTTTTGTAAGGGTAGGAATCAGGAAATGCATTTCCTCGCTTTTAATTCCAGCCCCTCTACTTTAAATCTCTCATCTGTTCAGTACCTGGGACTGAGACTCCAGCTAATGAGTTTGACTGGACAGCATAGTTCTGAAAACAAACTTGAAGTGAGTTCAGGAACTGAATAGAGATCAGGATACTATGGAGGATTTCATGTGAGGGAGGAAAAGAATAGAGAGACTTGGGGGTACAATATAAACTCAGGGGATTAGGACACTTTATTAGGGTTACCCTATGGCTCCAGAAAAAGGAGGACAGATTGAGTCATCTGAGTTTTACTTCCATTGTTTTCACTGGAAGTAAAACCCAGATGCCTTAATCCGTCCCTCCTTTTTCTGGAGCCATAGGGTAACCCTACACTTTATCATCACACTTTCTACTGTGTTTTCCTGGCTCCATCTATACTTCTGGTTCTGGTAAAGGTTCTCTAATTTTAAAATTGCTTGTATATTCTTTCCAGAAATACAAGGTGTATTTGTATTTTATACATAGAAACATAGAAGATGACAGCAGAAAAGGGCCATAGCCCATCAATTCTGCCCACTCTCATGACCCACCCCTTTGATTTTACAGACCCCCCCCCTTTACATCTTTAGAGATCCTACGTGAAAATCCCATTTACTTTTAAACTCTAACACACTGTTGGCCTCAATCACCTGCAGTGGGAGTTCGTTCCAGCAATCGACCACCCGTTCTGTGAAGAAATACTTTCTGGAATCACTATGAAATTTCCCTCCCCTGATTTTTAGCGGATGCCCTAAAACTCAGGGGAGGGAAATTTCATAGTGATTCCAGAAAGTATTTATAGTTAGATGACAGGTGTGTTTTAACTTTTCCCGTCTTTCTGGAATATGAAAAAAAGGACCAATAGAACACAACTGCCTTGCTATTGTAAATTTCAGATCCCTGTAGTCTGAGGCCATATGAATACAGCACGGATGGCTGGAGGAAAAACTAAGTGATGAAACAGACACCCAACTAAAGAATACATATCAAATAGCTGAACAGAGAAATGATGTGGGGGGATGCAATAATAAGTGACAACCGCCCTTAATCCAAGAGCATAGAAAAGTAGAGTGTTTTTGTGATTAGAATTTTTTTTAAAAAATGCTCTGGTTACAGGACACACAGATAAGTCAATTTCTCTCAGGAGCAGTGTCTCCAAATGGGTCACTTTTGCATAGGATACGTAGTCCAGTATCGTTGCTTGTGCGCTTTCTTGCAGAAGGCTACACACTGTCAACAGCAATGAAAAAATCAGAAATTGTTGGGTGGAACTGGGAGGGGGGGGGGTCTACAGGTTTACAGAGTAAAATCTGGCAACTATTCTGCCTGTATCTCTTGGTACTTGAGGATCTTCTTTCTTTTCCTGCAGCTTATAGAGTTACCGCTAAGGGCAGACACTTTGCTGATTAATGCACATCTGGAGTTTTTCTCTTTCACCATTGTGTCCAGTTTCCCGGCATCCAGCTTTTTACTGGTCAGAATGGGGATGACCCAGGTGATCATAATCTCTTCATTCTCTTAGGGTTGTGGGTCCCCCCAGGGCTCTTCCAATCTAATGATGCTAAAGTGTTTACAAAGTTCCCATAGGATCTGAGATGTTATTTCATGGCATCTTTCTACATTGAAAATTACTACCCTCAGCACCTTGCAGGCGTCTAAAAATAGGGTAACTGTTCCTAGCAGTTACATTTCTGGTTTTCCATTTTCTAACTCCTGTATTTGCTGCGATCCGTATCTCCCGTAATGCACTGTCCTGGGTTGCAATTTCCAATTTCTTATCCTTTGGTTTCAGTTCTCCTTTCCTTAAATGTGTCCAGTTTTGTTTGATTTACATTTCCCACTCTTTTTCCACATTAACCACCTGTTTCTTTTCATGCTGGTGGGGGTAATGTTGAAACTCTGCTCAGGTAGGGAAAAAATGGTTCAGCCTTTATGCTATACATTTGCCACAGGAGGGCAGCACTGAGCATCTCTGCAGAATAAAGATAGTAAAGTGAAACGGTTTAAATGTTCCGAATGTGATACGTATAAAGACATACTGAAGAGATACCTTTTCAAAGTTCTAATTGTGATAATCATAAAACCACTGAAGAGATACCTTCTCAATGTTCTGAATGTCAAAAGTATAGAAACAATAAAAAGATACCTTCTAAATGTTCTGAATGTGATAAGTATAAAGACACTGAAGAGATACCTTCTAAATGTTCTGAATGTCACAAATATAAAAACAATAAAGAGATACCTTTTAAATGTTCTGAATGTGATAAGCAGAAAAACAATGAAAAGATACCTTTTAAATGTCCCGAATATGATAAGTATACAGATATACTGAAGAGATACCTTTTAAATGTTCTGAATGTCAAAAGTAGAAAGACAACGAAGAGAAATCTTTAAATAGTCTGTGTGTCATAGGTATAAAGACATATACTGAACAGATACCTTTTAAATGTTCTAAATGTGATAAGTTTAAAGAGACCGACGAGGTACCTTCTAAATCTTCAGATTGTGATATGTATTTAGGCATTCTTTGTTTCAGCAATATCGTATACAGACACATACTGAAGATATACTTTTTAAATATGCTAAATGTGATAAGTATAAAGACATTGAAGAGATACCTTCTAATTGTTCTAAATGTGATATTCATAAAAACAATGAAAAGATACCTTTTAAATATTCCGAATGTGATAAGTATACAGATATACTGAAGAGATACCTTTTAAATGTTCTGAATGTGATAACGTAAAGACAATGAAGAGATACCTTTTAAATGTTCTGAATGTGATAATATAAAGACACTGAAGAGATACATTCTAAATGTTCTCAAAGTGTTAAGTATAAAGACACTGAAGATATACTTTCTAAATGTTCTAAATATAAGTATAAAAAAAAATGAAGAGATACGTTTTAAATGTTCTGAATGTCACAAGTATAAAAACAATAAAGAGATATTTTAAATGTTCTAAATGTGATAAGTATAAAGACACTGAAGAGATATCTTCTAAATGTTCTGAATGTGGTAAGCATAAAAAACAATGAAGAGATATATTTTAAATGTTCTGAATGTGATAAGTATTAAGACAGATACTGAAGAGATACCTTTTAAGTGTTCTAAATGTGATAAATATAAAGACACTGAAGAGATACCTTCTAAATGTTCTGAATGTCACAAATATAAAAACAATAAAGAGATACCTTTTAAATGTTCTGAATGTGATAAGCAGAAAAACAATGAAAAGATACATTTTAAATGTCCCGAATATGATAAGTATACAGATATACTGAAGAGATACCTTTTAAATGTTCTGAATGTCAAAAAAAGAAAGACACTGAAGAGAAATCTTTAAATAGTCTGTGTGTCATAGGTATAAAGACATATACTGACAGATACCTTTTAAATGTACTAAATGTGATAAGTATAAAGAGACTGAAGAGGTACCTTCTAAATCTTCTGATTGTGATATGTATTTTAGGCATTCTTTGTCTCAGCAATATCATATACAGACACATTCTGAAGAGATACTTTTTAAATATGCTAAATGTGATAAGTATAAAGACACTGAAGAGATACCTTCTAATTGTTCTGAATGTGATATTCATAAAAACAATGAAAAGATACCTTTTAAATATCCCGAATGTGATAAGTATACAGATATACTGAAGAGATACCTTTTAAATGTTCTGAATGTGATAAATATAAAGACACCGAAGAGAAATCATTTAAATGTTCTAAATGTAATAAGTATTAAGACAATGAAGAGAAACTAATGTATCATAACACCTTTACAGAAGCTCATGTAGACCGCTCTGAATTGACTCCACTGTCATTAGTTGCGGTATAGAAGCTCTCAATAATCATCATCATAAAATACTGTTACCAGGAAAATTAACATCATTCTTTGTAAGAGTATCTGTGTGTGTTATGCAATTATTTCATTATACTATGAATGCTGATTTGTAACTCATTCTGGTTTCTTTTGGGAGGATGCCCCTCAGGGTTGTGAGGATCCCACGTTTTGGAGGCAGCTCAAGCCGAGTGGCTCTCGTCTTCTTTTTCTGCCCTCCTGCTAAAAAGAACTTACTGCATGCGCACTAGGAAGAAACCAATCCTCCTGCTAATTTGTTCTTGCACATTCCAGCTTTTAAATAGTAATACAGTCTCTTGTTTTCTACAATGCTCCCAGCCACAGCAGCTTAGTTACTCAGCGAGTATCCACCCACTGGTGCCCTATTGCATCATTCTGTCCATTCAAACCAGAAAGGTACCGCCTCTTCCTTTAGAGAGGAACCAGATTGGCTGTCTGCCATTCTTTAAAGATGTAACTAGCCCACCTAATAAGGTAGGTTGAGCTCTTGCTACTTAGCTTCCCTTATCCATTTGAACTGATTAAAGGGGAGAAGGTGGGCGTGGATGGCGGCATCTTTAAATTGGTGGGACCCCGAGGGATTAGTTGCCATAGTATATCCTGGTTAGAACTGATCACAGTTGGCAGATTAGCGTGGTTTAAAAATACAAAAAAAAAAAGGAGCAAACGGAGGTGGGAACAAAAGCATTGTTGAAGAGAAGTAATTGATCGTTTCTGCATTGTATAGTGAACGTACTGTTGTTATGCTTGCTCCCTATTTTTAAATTAACTAGGTTCTGTAGTTCAGACGGTAACTTCCGTTGCTGCATGGCTAGTATTCTGTGCCTTTTTATTTACGTTTTAAATCGTTAATGCTTTTTGAAAGTTGTTAAAGATTAGTTACTTTTAGCTGGGGTTTTCGAGTGTTTATGTAGAAACTAAAGTCTCTTAATATAGTACATCTTTGTATTTCTATACTGGTCCTATTATCTCGGTTGTGCATACTGAACCGTTTGTTGCTGTGCCTGATAAAGAAATGTATACAGTGTTTTCTTGTGTAGTTTACTGTCAAGCTAACAGGAGAGGGAAACAAGTATACTAGTCAAGTCTCTTTTACTCTTTCCTATCATTTCTGTTAAGAAAGAGGTATCATATTTAAAGGGTTGAGGGATGACCGCAGCACTATAGAATTATTGTGTGATTAGAATTGTGGTTTTTTTCATATGAGATAATAAGGAGCTAAATGAAAGTCAATACCCGGCAATGGAAATCTGAAAGAAAATAACTGTAGGACTAAATTTCATTCACCAGCTATGTTTAGAAAACAACTGGCCCCAATAAGGAGTTATCCTACCTTTTAAAATGTCTTTTATTATAGTATAGCATGCCATATGTGTGTCAGTGAGAGGGAAAGAAAGATGGTGTACACGGGGAATGGAAGAAAGTGGAGAATTTTTGGTCATTGGGAGAGAAGGAGGTACAGATAGGGAAGTGAAAGATGAGAGGGAGAAATGTGGTGGAAAGGGAACAGTGGGAAAGATTGAAAGGGATGCAAGAGGGAGGAATGTTGGACATAGTGGTGAAGGGAATGGAGGGAGAGATGTGGCATGGTGCTGGAGAGGGGTGATAGAAAGAGAAATGTTGGGGCATGGGGCTGATGGGCAGGGGCAAAAGATGCTGCACATGGTCCGGGGGATGAGACATGAGAGAGGGATAAATGCTGGACCCTGGTAGGAGGAACCAATGGACAGCAACAGAAGAATTTACAGAAGACGGGAAAGCAGAAAAAAAGAAACTGGGACCAACTTGATGGAAAAATAAGTCTCCAGACAACAAAGGTAAAAAACAGAATTTATTGACTAAAATATGTTAGCTTTGGGAAATGTATATAGCAGATGTCTTTGTATTGTGTTCAAAAGAAAAGGAAATGCATTTCTGGTTTTATTTCTACAGTGTAGTTGAAGTACTTGCTGACCCCTGGCTGTGGCTGCTGATGATCCCCAAGCACTGCAAGCAGAGGACCTCTTCTAGAGACAGCCAGAACTCCCTTCCACCAAGCGCAGCAGCCACTGGCAGCATCCATGAGACACTGAGGTGCCAGCATCTGTGACTCAGGGACTCTGCTGCTGCCTGCCAAGCTTGGTAAAAGGGAGCCTTGGCCACCTTCAGAGGAAGTCCTCAGCTGACATAGCTTGGGGGGTCCTCATAAGCTGAGTATTTATATTTTATATTTACATTAGAGGCTCTGGTAGAAACCATTTACAAAGTATGTATTCTTCCCAATTAATATTTCCAAATTAATAAAGGGTCTCTACCAGAGTCTTTAATTCAGTAGCATAATTAAATGAAATGACTAATTCTGAAGTTTATAGGGATGGGCAGGAATGGATGGGATTCTTCACAGGGACGGGCGGTGATGGAGGGATTCCTCACGGGGACGGGTGGGATTTCTGTCCCCCGAGCAACTCTATAGTCCAGAGAAGAGTGACTAAAATGGTTAAGGGGCTGGAGGAGTTGCCGTACAGTTAGAGATTGAAGAAACTGGGCCTCTTCTCCCTTGAAAAGAGGAGATTGAGAGGGGATATGATCGAAACATTCAAGGTACTAAAGGGAATAGACTTAGTGGATAGGACAGGTTGTTCACCCTCTCCAAGGTAGGGAGAACAAGAGGGCACTCTCTACGTACCCAAGGTAGTGTAGAGGAGAGCAACAAACCCTGGGAAAGTCCAACCCTTCCCAAACCGATGGAAAACAAACTGCACCCCAGAATCCCCAACAGACTGCCAGCAACATAAACATCCCACTTCGAGCCAAATAGGTTAAAAGTACAGACATTCTATAAAATCGTCTAATATTAGAACAAAAGATGAGAGCCAAAGGCAACAGACAACCACACAGTGGCTTTGCTGGCTCACAAATAGCTAGAAAATCCCATGAAAAGCACCCCCCCCCCAAAAAAAAAGAAAATCAAGTGTCAGATCTGACAGGTTTCTTTCCAGATCTCAACACTGTAGTCCATGTCCCGCTTGGCCTAGACGTCACTGCTATCTCAGAAAGGTTCGTGCAGCCTAGATCTTGCATCTCCGACCACGCTTCTGCAACGGTGCTCACTCGCTTAGATCTTCCATTCACAGTCAACCACACCCCAAAGGGAAATAGCCAGCGAAACCTATGTCCACCTGAACGCAAAGCCTGGTGACTTCTTTAAAGGCCTTGCATTTCTGTAGCGTAGACCATGCTAGATCCTGAAATACTCCCACAGCCAGATCTTGCCAATGAAAAGTCACCTTCAAAACACGCTCCTTTAAATTATAATCGCCAAAGCAAGCGATAATATCCTTAGTGCCAGGACCTCTAGTTGGCCACAGGCTACTATGTGCCCGTAGTAAAAGCATGTGATCCATCAGCCCGCAGCAATTGTTCGCAAAATTTCCACACCACCATTTTGCAGTCCCGATAGGTCTCTACATTTGGTATGCCTTTAAAACGCAGATTACAGCGCCGGGATCAATTTTCAAGATCCTCCGCCTGCGCTTGTAGGTCTTGCAGTTCAGTAGATATACGATCGGTAGATTCTTTAATCCCAGACACCGATGTAGAAAGGGTTTCCATGTGGTCTTCAGAGGTGGAAACTCATGCACCCAACTCACTAACATCAGAGCGGAGTACTACGCTTTAACATCGACGTGGACTCCAATCATCTCCTCCTTCAATGTTTAAACCACATCTGTGAGCCTCATCGCTGTTCTCCAACTGTTGAGCAGGGATACCCTCAGCCTCCAACTCTGAATGAGTCACCTGCCCTGCCGCCATCTTATTTTTCTCCAGTGGACCTCCAGGCAGGTCTGCAGAGGACTTCTCACCCCCTTCGCCATAACATTACTGACCCTCGACCTCCCAAGAGTCAGAGATTGATATGCGCTGGAGGCTTTTAACTCCACAATTCTCATCAGCCCCTATAGAGCTCTCGATTTAGGCAGCCATTCACCGGGATGTAAAAATCTGGCAACTACGCTGACCGGAACTTCTTTCTTTTTCTGCAGCTTATAGAGTTACCGCTAAGGGCAGAAACTTTAGTATGTGTCTGTATATGTATCACATTTGCGACATTTAAAACATTTTAAAGGTATCTCATCAGTGTCTTTATATTTATCACATTCAGAACATTGAAAAGGTATCTCTTTATTGTTTTTATGTTACATTCAAAACATTTAAAAGGTATCTCTTCAGTATGTGTCTGTATATGTATCACATTTGGGACATTTATAAGGTATCTTTTCATTGTTTTTTTATGATTATCACATTCAGAACATTGAAGAGTTATCCTTTCATTGTTTTTTTATGCTTATCACATTTAGAATATTTAAAATATATCTCTTCCATGTCTTTATACTTATCACATTTAGAACATTTAAAAGGTATCTCTATATTGTTTTTATGCTTATCACATTTAGAACATTAAAACGGTTTCTATTCAGTGTCTTTATACTGCAGAGATGCTCAGTGCTGCTCTCCTGTGGCAAATATCCAGCATAAAGGTATCTCTTTATTGTTTTTATGCTTATCACATTTAGAACATTTAAAATGTATCTCTTTATTTTTTATGTGACATTCAGAACATTTAAATGGTATCATTTTAGTATTTGTCTTTATACTTATCACATTTGGAACATTTAAAAGGTATCTTTTCATTCATTTTATGATTATCACATTCAGAACATTAAGAAGGTATCTCTTCAATGTCTTTATACTTATCACATTTAGAACATTTTCAAGGTATCTCATCAGTGTCTTTATATTTATCACATTCAGAACATTAAAACTGTTTCTTTTCAGTGTCTTTATACCACAGAGATGCTCAGTGCTGCCCTCCTGTGGCAAATGTCTAGCATAAATGTATCTCTTTATTGCTTTTATGCTTATCACATTTAGAACATTTTTAAATGTATCTCTTCCGTGTCTTTATACTTATCACAGTTAGAACATTTAAAGGGTATCACATTTAGAACATTTAAAAAGTATCTGTTCAGTGTCTTTAAACTTATTACATTCAGAACATGAAATGGTTACTATTCAGTGTCTTTATACTGCAGAGATGTTCAGTGCTGCTCTCCTGTGGCAAATATCCAGCATAAAGGTATCTCTTTATTGTTTTTATGCTTATCACATTTAGAACATTTAAAATGTATCTCTTTATTTTTTTATGTGACATTCAAAACATTTAAAAGGTATCTCTTTAGTATGTGTCTGTATATGTATCACATTTGGGACATTTGAAAGGTATCTTTTCATTGTTTTTATGCTTATCACATTTAGAACATTCAAAATGTATCTCTTCAATATTTGTCTTTATACTTATCACATTTGGAACATTTAAAGGTATCTTTTCATTCTTTTTTATGATTATCACATTCGGAACATTTAGAAAGTATCTCTTCAATGTCTTTATACTGCAAAGATGCTCAGTGCTGCCCTCCTGTGGCAAATGTATAGCATAAAGGTATCTCTTTATTGTTTTTATGCTTATCACATTTAGAACATTTAAAAGGTATCTCTTTATTGTTTTTATGTGACATTCAGAACATTTAAAAGGTATCATGACCATTTCTGGTTGTTTATTCTAAGCTTGAAAATAAATAAAACTTTTTTGAACATTAAAAAGAAAGGTATCACTTTAATATGTGTCTGTATATGTATCACATTTGTGACATTTAAAACATTTTAAAGGTATCTCATCAGTGTCTTTATATTTATCACATTCAGAACATTGAAAAGGTATCTCTTTATTTTTTTATGTGACATTCAAAACATTTAAAAGGTATCTCTTTAGTATGTGTCTGTATATGTATCACATTTGGGACATTTAAAAGGTATCTTTTCATTGTTTTTTTATGGTTATCACATTCAGAACATTGAAGAGTTATCCTTTCATTGTTTTTTTATGCTTATCACATTTAGAATATTTAAAATATATCTCTTCCATGTCTTTATACTTATCACATTTAGAACATTTAAAAGGTATCTCTATATTGTTTTTATGCTTATCACATTTAGAACATTTAAAAGGTATCACATTTAGAACATTTAAAAAGTATCTGTTCAGTGTCTTTAAACTTATAACATTCAGAACATTAAAACGGTTTCTATTCAGTGTCTTTATACTGCAGAGATGCTCAGTGCTGCTCTCCTGTGGCAAATATCCAGCATAAAGGTATCTCTTTATTGTTTTTATGCTTATCACTTTTAGAACATTTTATGCTTATCACATTTAGAACATTAAAATGTATCTCTTTATTTTTTATGTGACATTCAGAACATTTAAATGGTATCATTTTAGTATTTGTCTTTATACTTATCACATTTGGAACATTTAAAAGGTATCTTTTCATTGTTTTTTATGATTATCACATTCAGAACATTGAAAAGGTATCTTTTCATTCTTTTTATGATTATCACATTCAGAACATTAAGAAGGTATCTCTTCCGTGTCTTTATACTTATCACATTTAGAACATTTAAAGGGTATGTCTTTATTGTTTTTATGCTTATCACATTTAGAACATTTAAAAGGTATCACATTTAGAACATTTAAAAAGTATCTGTTCAGTGTCTTTAAACTTATTACATTCAGAACATTAAAACGGTTTCTATTCAGTGTCTTTATACTGCAGAGATGCTCAGTGCTGCTCTCCTGTGGCAAATATCCAGCATAAAGGTATCTCTTTAGTATGTGTCTGTATATGTATCACATTTGGGACATTTAAAAGGTATCTTTTCATTGTTTTTTATGATTATCACATTCAGAACATTGAAAAGGTATCTTTAAATTGTTTTTTATGCTTATCACATTTAGAACATTCAAAAGGTATCTCTTCAATATTTGTCTTTATAGTTATCACATTTGGAACATTTAAAAGGTATCTTTTCATTCTTTTTTATGATTATCACATTCGGAACATTTAGAAAGTATCTCTTCAATGTCTTTATACTGCAAAGATGCTCAGTGCTGCCCTCCTGTGGCAAATGTATAGCATAAAGGTTTCTCTATTGTTTTTATGCTTATTACATTTAGAACATTTAAAATGTATCTCTTCCCTGTCTTTATACTTATCACATTTAGAATATTTAAAATGTATCTCTTTATTGTTTTTATGTGACATTTAGAACATTTAAATGGTATCATTTTAGTATTTTTCTTTATACTTATCACATTTAGAACATTTAAAAGGTATCTTTTCATTCTTTTTATGATTATCACATTCAGAACATTAAGAAGGTATCTCTTCAATGTCTTTATACTTATCACATTTAGAACATTTTAAAGGTATCTCATCAGTGTCTTTATATTTATCACATTCAGAACATTAAAGCTGTTTCTTTTCAGTGTCTTTATATTGCAGAGATGCTCAGTGCTGCCCTCCTGTGGCAAATGTCTAGCATAAATGTATCTCTTTATTGTTTTTATGCTTATCACATTTAGAACATTTTAAAGGTATCTCATCAGTGTCTTTATATTTATTACATTCAGAACATTAAAACTGTTTCTTTTCAGTGTCTTTATATTGCAGAGATGCTCAGTGCTGCCCTCCTGTGGCAAATGTCTAGCATAAATGTATCTCTTTATTGTTTTTATGCTTATCACATTCAGAACATTGAGAAGGTATCTCTTAAATATCTTTATACTGCAAAGATGCTCAGTGCTGCCCTCCTGTGGCAAATGTATAGCATAAAGGCTGAACCATTTCCCCCCTATCTGAGCAGAGTTTCAACATCACCCCCATCAGCATCGAAAACAGATCAGGTGGTTAATAAGGAAATAGAATGGAAATTGTAAATCAATCAAAACTGGTCACATTTAAGGAAAGGGGAACTGAAACCAAAGGATAAGAATTTGGAAAGTTGCAACCCAGGACAATGCATCACGGGAGATACGGATCGCAGCAAATACAGGAGTGGGAAAATGGAAAAACAGAAATGTAACTGATAGGAACAGTTATTCTATTCATAGATGGCTGCAAGGTGCTGAGGGTAGTAATTTTCAATGTAGAAAGATGCAATGAAATAACATCTCAGATCCTATGGGAACTTTGTAAACACTTTAGCATCATTGGATGGAAGAGCACTGAGGGGACCCACAACCCTAAGAGAATGAAGAGATTATGATCACCTGGGTCATCCCCATTCTGTCCAGTAAAAAGCTGGATGCCGTGAAACTGGACACAGTGGTGAAAGAGAAAAACTCCAGATGGGCATTAATCAGCAAAGTGTCTGCTCTTAGTGGTAACTTTATAAGCTGCAGGAAAAGAAAGAAGATCCGGTCAGAATATTTGCCAGATTTTTACATCCCGGTGAATGGCTGCCTATATCGAGAGCTCCGTAGGGGCTGATGAGAATTGTGGAGTTAAATGCTTCCAGAACATAGCATCTCTGACTCTTGGGAGGTCGAGGGTCAGTAAGGTTATGGTGAAGGGGGTGAGAAGTCCTCTGCAGACCTGCCTAGAGGTCCTCTGGAGAAAAAAAAAGATGGTGGCAGGGCAGGCGACTCATTCAGATTCAGAGGATGAGGGTATCCCTGCTCAACAGTTGGAGGACGGTGAGGAGGCTCACAGATGTGGTTTAAAGTATTGAAGGAGGAGATGATTGGGGTCCACATCGATGTTAAAGCATAGAACTCTGCTCTGATGTTAATGAGTTGGGTGCATGGGTTTCCACCTCTGAAGACCACGTGGAAACCATTTCTACATTGGTGTCTGGGATTAAAGAATCTACCGATTGTATATCTACTGAACTGCAAGACCTACAAGCGCAGGCGGAGGATCTTGAAAATCGATCCCGGTGCAGTAATCTGCATTTTAAAGGCATACCAGAGGTGGAGGCCTATCAGGACTGCAAAATGGTGGTGCAGGAGTTTTACGAACAATGCTGTGGGCTAATGGAGCAGACGTGCCAGAACTCATGCTTTTACTATGGGCACATTGTAGCCTGGGGCCAACTAGAGGTCCGGGCACTAAGGATATTATCACTTGCTTTGGCGATTACAATTTAAAGGAGTGTGTTTTGCAGGCGACTTTTCATTAGCAAGATCTGGCTGTGGGAGTATTTCAGGATCTAGCATGGTCTACGCTACAGAAACGCAAGGCCTTTAAAGAAGTCACCCAGGCTTCTTTGCGTGCAGGTGGACATAGGTTTCGCTGGCTATTTCCCTTTGGGGTGTGGTTGACTGTGAATGGAAGATCTAAGCGAGTGAGCACCGTTGCAGAAGCGTGATCGGAGATGCAAGATCTGGGTTGCACGAACCTTCCTGAGATAGCAGTGATGTCTAGTCTGAGCGGGACATGGACTACAGCGTTGAGATCTGGAAAGAAACCTGTCAGATCTGCCACTTTATATATTTTTTTGGGGGTGGGGTAGGGGGTGCTGTTCGTGGGCTTTTCTAGATATTTGTGAGCCCAGCAAAGCCACTTGTGGTTGTCTGTTGCCTTTGGCTCTCATCTTTTGTTCTAATATTAGATGATTTTATAGAATGTCTGTACTTTTAACTGTTTGGCTTGAAGGGGGATGTTTATGTTGCTGGCAGTCTGTTGGGGACTCTGGGGTGCAGTTTGTTTTCCATCAGTTTGGGAAGGGTTCGACTTCCCCAGGGTTTGTTGCTCTCCTCTGCACTACCTTGGGTAGGTAGAGGACTGGGTACAGGTGCTGGGAGGGGAGTAACTCTGGGGTATTTTTGAAGGGTTTTGGGAAGCATTCGGTCGTACAATTTTAGAGAGTGCCCTCTCGTTCTCCCTACCTTGGAGAGGGTTAACAACCTGTCCTATCTACTAAGTCTATTCCCTTTAGCACCTTGAATGTTTCGATCATATCCCCTCTCAATCTCCTCTTTTCCGATTGGCTGATTAGACAGCTGTAGGACGCCTACAGCTGCCTAAAATCGGGACGCACTTTGTAGAATCAGGGCCTGAATGAAGAAACATTTTCTTTTTCAACTTGTTTTAAATTGTACTAAATAGCTTCTTTTTGTGCCAACCCTCCCCCCCCCCCCAAGACCGTATATTTTTGGAAAGAATATACAAGCGATTTTAAAACTAGAGAACCTTTACCAGAACCAGAAGTATAGATGGAGCCAGTAAAACACCCCTAAAATCTCACCTTGGCTTCCAGGGCCAGATTAACTGTTAATCAGCCTGGGCAATCAGGGATGCTCAAAGCTCCACAGGAGACACACAGGGCAGGAAGGAAGTGCTTCTGTCCTAATGACTGCTCCCGCCTCCCTTTATAGCCTATTGGCTAGAATATCTGACCAATAGGCTACAGGAGAAAGAGAGAGCTACTGGAAGCAAGGATAAGCCACATCCTGACTGCAGCTCTCAATGGGGTAAGTGAATCGCAAGAGGTTATTTCCCAGGAGAGAGAAGTCTGCAAAAAAGAAGAGGTGAGGGGGGTGATGAAGGCAATCACTGGGAAGAAATGCTGCAAGAAACCGAATGGGGAGAAGGGCTGGGTGACTTCTCTATTTGTGCCTGAGTGCCTTTGAAGCAAAGGGCTGAGGATTCAAATGCTTTCATGAATAAATGTCTTTAATCTATTTTTAAAAGCAAATCAGAGAGAGAAAAGTATAGGGAACAGAAAAGTCAACTGAACAGTCAGTCGGTAAATGGTGACCTAGTTGAAGGTGCTCATGCTTTTGGAGCAAGGGGCTGTGGGTTCAAAATTCTCTCTCTGATTCGATTTAAAAAATAGATAAAAGACATTTTTTCATTGGAAGGGTTTGAACCCTCAGCCCTTTGCTCCAAAACCAGGAACAGCTTCCACTAGGACACCACTTACCCGGTGACTTTTGGCTCACCTTTTTTCTCCCTGTATTTCTTGTCTTGGCACTGCGTACGCCGGGTAACTCTTTAAAAATGATCAAACTTCAGAAAAGCAGTAAACACTTTTATTTTCACATGACCTGGACTGCAATTATAGACTCTGACTTCTAAATTGTTACCTGAATGCATTTAAAATACTGTTACCAGGAAAATTAACATAATTGAATCCTCAGCCTCTTCTCTTGGAGCGGTATTGGCCCTTACTGCTCAGTCTTCTGTTACTAACCCAGCACTCAACCCTTGCACCAGCCAGGCTTTCACACTAAGAGCTTTTCGGAACGTATATTTATCCATTTTGGTACAAATCCTAGTAGTTGACACAAAAAGAGACTTGAATCATATCAATGTTATTATCCTTTCTCTTCACTTGAACCAGTGGCAGCCCTACTCCTTAGCTGAGACTTGAACCCTCAGCCTCTTGTTATTAACCCAGCACTCAACCCTTGCACCAGCCAGGCTTTCACACTAAGAGTTTTTCGGAACTTATATTTATCCATTTCTGGGTTCAAATCCTAGTAGCTGACACAAAAAGACTTCAGAATAGAGTCTAATGTTGGCTTATAACTACCAGAGGGATGGCTCAAACTCTTTAAAGTGCAGGATGTTGGTAAAGGCTTCATCATTTAATGATATAGGTATGAAACCATACTCTCAAACTTTCTGGAATAATAGAAGGGATTTTAATTATGTTCAGAGTGTGTGTTTTGTTTATTTATAATTTAATATCTGTTTTTGAAATACATAAGATGCTGTTTGTACCCTGCATATGTTTGGCTCTGATTTATTGCATGACTTCTTGGACTTTGAGAAAGGCAGTGCAGAGTGGAATTAAAGGATGAAACGGTGGCACAGATGAGGGTGATCGTTCGTGTCCCAAGGCAAGGTGTGGGCTGGTGCAACATTCTCTTATCTTCCTTTCCTTAGCCCTGATGGTTACATCTATGAGAAGGAAGCAATCCTGGAATACATTTTGCACCAGAAGAAGGAGATTGCTCGGCAGCCATGGTTGATTTTCCTAGAGGCAAAGTTAGCGGAGATCCACCATCGCTAAGCTGTCATTAGACAAGCTGTGAGAACCCTTGCCGTTGTGAATCCTGAGAACTAGAAAGAGAAAGTTTGGCTGTGTGAGGGATTGCTATTGAAAAGCACCGATGCAGTTGGCTGGGGTAGGGGAGGGTTTAGCTTTTACCCACATAAGGCAGGAATGAACACATGAATGAGCTTTCAGTGGGGGAATTCTCATTCCTGCTTGAAACTTGCCGCATCTCTGGGAGGATCATAATATTAAGAATAATAACTTTATTCTTTTATAGCGCCATAACCAAAGGTTCTAGGCGGTTTACTCTAAAAAGAGCTGGACAATCAGCGAAATGCATTCATACAGTACAAAATACTAATATTTGTAAAATAGAATTTCTTTTTAACTTTATTTAGTTTTTAATGCCAACAAAAAGTGCAATACAATTTACATACAGATAATAATAATAAAATAAGCACTTATAAACAATCAGAATTTATACAAAAAATAAAATTCCCTCCCCCATCCAACATTACCATCAAGAATAATACCAAAACAAAAGTAATACCCCCCTCCCGCTCACCCCCCCCCCTCGGATGTGTGGATGCAAAACAATGGAAAATAAAGGTAAAGATAAAGGGCAATTATAACACATCTACAAAAGACATCAATGGACCCCAAACCAATTTGAATATCTTATTATGCCCCAGCAAGTCAGCATCCATTTTTTCATACTTATAAGTTAAGCATAAGCTCGCCCACCAGAAAGGAAAACTGAGGTGATCCCAGTTCTTCTAATTGCAAGTAATAATTTGCATGGCTATCCCGGTCATAATAAGGAAAAGCCGGCATTTATAGCGGTCCATGGGGGGCTTAATATGCAATAACTTTCCACATACCTCATACGTCAATGGAATTGATGCCTCCAGTATGATATTAATCTGTCCCCTTATTGACTTCCAAAAGTTAAGTATCAAAGGACAATAGAACAGCAGATGATCCAGTGTCCCTAAGACAAGCTTTTGGCTTTTTATTCAAGAATTCAGATTTTAATTTATACCACCGGGCGGCCTGATGTCCTAGTAAATCTGTCTGGAAGCACAGAACCTTTTTTTAAATTTTGCCATTCAGGGAACCCCTTCTGAATGGCTTGTTTCAACTGCAACCGCTTATAAATTTGAGACTGTAAAATAGAATTTCAATAATAAAACTCACCAAGTAATAAACTAATCGAACAAAGTGGTCTTAATTAATTTCCGAAAACTGCAATAGGATAACATAGTTTGCTGAATACATTTACCTAACCAAGATTGTTGCCAGGGTCCTATCTAAGAAGGTCTTATATCTACACCCATTAATTTTGGGATAAGCAAATAAGTAAAAGTTTCTAGTTTCTCTTGATGGTCTTTGCAACACAAAATGAGGAAAAAGGTAAGCTGGAGACAATCCCAATATCAGCTTAAAGCAGATACAAGAAAATTTGAATAATACTCTTGCCTCCAAAGGCAGCCAATGAAGTAAACGATAATATGGACTAATATGGTCATTCTTTTTTAAACCAAAAATCAATCGAACAGCTGTAATCTGAATTATCCTTAATTTCCTTAGAATTTTTTGGGGTGCTCCTAAATAGATGATGTTACAATAGTCTAAAATAGATAAAACTAATGCTTGCACCAAGTCTGAATGATAAAGGATCATAATTTTTTTAATGGTTCTTAATTTCCACAATGTAAAAAAGCATTTTTGTACCACTAAGTTTGTATGTTCTGCTAGCGTTAAATGTCGGTCTAGTGTGACTCTGGAAGATCTTGCTAACTGGAGCCGTAGAAATAACATTTGCATAATTGGTTTAAGAGAAAATATTGAGGGAACGGACATGACTGCTTTTCTTGCAAAATGGTTGCCTAAAGTACTCCACCTGGATCCTGCCTGTGAGATCGACATAGAACGCTCCCACCAGGTCCCTTCTCGTATGAAACAGAATCAACCCTTCCCTCGTCCGATAGTTGCTAAGCTCTTCCGTTTCCCACAAGCACTCCAAATTCTGACAGCTGCAAGATCTCATGCTGGTCTCACCATCGATGGCAGAAAAGTGCTGATTGTACCGGATTTAGCCCAAACGACCTCTAGGAATCTTTCTACCTATTTCTGTCTATATCAACTACTATATTTGGATTTCTGAATTTAATACAGCTATGTTTGTAAAGTAAAACCAAATTATACCTTGTACACTATATTAGCTTGTACATTTCTATTACCATCTACTTGCTTTTTTATGGATTTTGTACTTTATTGAATTCCTACGATTGATACCTTGCATATGATCTTATTCCTTTTTATATTTCACCATGGTAAATATTGATTGATTGTTTTGTGATTCTCTTCTCCTACCTTTTATTTCTTCTATACTTTGGTATTATGGTCTTTACTTGTCTTACCTTTCTTCATTGAATATGTACAATACTTTTACACTTATTTCTGACGCTGTTCTGTGCATATGGCTTTCTCATATTATTATATGCTATGTAATGGAAGACTTTTTTCTACTGGTCCTTCAGGTGCCTCTTGTTTACCTGCTTTTCCCCCATCACCTAAATTTTTCTCCATTTTGCTGAGCCTCTCTTAGCTCTTCATGCCTTCTCTGTACCTTTTCCCCCAGAGGTCCTTCTTTCCTGCTCTGTTCTTCTTACTTTCCATTTTCACGCAGTTCCTATTATGTCTTTATTTAGATTTATTTTATAATGGCCCCTAGAGATAATTTTTCCAAGCTTACTTTTATATCCTGGAATGTTAATGGATTGCGACATCCTATAAAAAGGAAAAAAATCTTTACACACCTTAAAAAACTCAAACCATCCATTGTCTTTTTGCTGGAAACCCACATTTCTAACCTCTCACATTTCATAGGGACTAATGACTGGTTTACCCACATTGCGGATGCACCAGCCCTTGGTAGGAAACACGGAGTTGCAATTCTATCGCATAAAAATATTCCTTTCCAGCTTTTAGACATGAAACGTGACACTGAAGGTAGATGGCTGATTGCTAAAGTGAACATTTACTCCCAGGAGGTACTTCTCGCCAATGTCTATGCCCCTAATATAGATTCCCCTGAATTTTTTCTGCAACTTTTCCAAGCTATTTCTGAATTTGAACCTCTACTTCTCATTATGGCAGGTTATTTCAATCTGCCGCTGGATACATGGCTTGATAGACACTCCCCTTGTTTTCTCTCCCCCTCCAAGGCAAACCATACTTTACATTCCCTGCTCAAACACTATGACCTTACAGAGCCCTGGAGGTTACAACACCCAGATGCTAGAGAATATTCTTATTTTTCTTCTCCTCATAATAATTATTCAAGAATTGATTATTTTCTTATTTCCTCCTCACTAATACCCAATTTAGAACACTCTACCATCAATCCTATTGTCATCTCAGATCATGCAGATGCTAGAGAATATTCTTATTTTTCTTCTCCTCATAATAATTATTCAAGAATTGATTATTTTCTTATTTCCTCCTCACTAATACCCAATTTAGAACACTCTACCATCAATCCTATTGTCATCTCAGATCATGCCCCAATATCTATTGACTTGAAATGGTCATCCCTGACTTCTTCTAGATCTCATCTTTGGTGTCTTCCTAACCATCTATTAACTGATGAATCTATCAAATAACGGATTGATAAATTTATCACTGAATTCTTCCATTTCAATAGCACAGATTCTATGGATCCCTTGACTATATGGGAAGCTTTCAAAGTTTCTCTCAGGGGTGAACTCATTTCATGTCATGCATACAAATTAAAACAAAATAGTATAGAGCAGCAAAATATTGAACTTCAAATCAAATCCCGAGAACAGGAGTTCTTCCGCACTAATGATAAAATTCTTTTACCTGATATCTATAAACTCAAATACTCCTTTAACAAATTAGCCAGTATGGCAGCACAAGAAGATATTTTTACTACTTCTACTAAATATTATGTGGAGATGAATAAGAGCAGCAAACTACTTGCTAATTACCTCAAAAGGAAGAGAGTCAAAGTACAGATTTCTTCTATTAAGAGTCTTTCTGGGACACTTCTTTCCTCGCAATCGGATATCTCTTCAGCTTTTCATTCTTATTATAACCAACTCTACACATCTGAGAATATGAATCATCTGACCGGTTCAGATGACTTCCTAGCGTCTTTGCAGCGACCCTCTCTAGCAGCAACAGATGTAGAGGTACTACGATCTGAAATTGATATCTCGGAAATATTACTAGCTATACAAAACCTCTCTTCTGGAAAATCGCCTGGGTCTGATGGCATCTGTTCAGTGCATTTAAACTTATAACATTCAGAACATTAAAACGGTTTCTATTCAGTGTTTTTATACTGCAGAGATGCTCAGTGCTGCTCTCCTGTGGCAAATATCCAGCATAAAGGTATCTCTTAATTGTTTTTATGCTTATCACATTTAAAACATTTAAAATGTATCTCTTTATTTTTTTATGTGACATTCAGAACATTTAAATGGTATCATTTTAGTATTTTCTTTAAACTTATCACATTTGGAATATTTAAAAGGTATCTTTTCATTCTTTTTATGATTATCACATTCAGAACATTAAGAAGGTATCTCTTCAATGTCTTTATACTTATCACATTTAGAACATTTTAAAGGTATCTCATCAGTGTCTTTATATTTATCACATTCAGAACATTAAAACTGTTTCTTTTCAGAGTCTTTATACCGCAGAGATGCTCAGTGCTGCCCTCCTGTGGCAATTGTCTAGCATAAATGTATCTCTTTATTGTTTTTATGCTTATCACATTCAGAACATTTTAAATGTATCTCTTCCGTGTCTTTATACTTATCACATTTAGAACATTTAAAAGGTATCTCTTTATTGTTTTTATGCTTATCACATTAAGAACATTTAAAAGGTATCACATTTAGAACATTTAAAAAGTATCTGTTCAGTGTCTTTAAACTTATAACATTCAGAACATTAAAACGGTTTCTATTCAGTGTCTTTATACTGCAGAGATGCTCAGTGCTGCTCTCCTGTGGCAAATATCCAGCATAAAGGTATCTCTTTATTGTTTTTATGCTTATCACATTTAGAACATTTAAAATGTATCTCTTTATTTTTTTATGTGACATTCAGAACATTTAAATGGTATCATTTTAGTATTTGTCTTTATACTTATCACATTTGGAACATTGAAAAGGTATCTTTTCATTCTTTTTATGATTATCACATTCAGAACATTAAGAAGGTATCTCTTCAATGTCTTTATACTTATCACATTTAGAACATTTTCAAGGTATCCCATCAGTGTCTTTATATTTATCACATTCAGAACATTAAAACTGTTTCTTTTCAGTGTCTTTATACCGCAGAGATGCTCAGTGCTGCCCTCCTGTGGCAAATGTCTAGCATAAATGTATCTCTTTATTGTTTTTATGCTTATCACATTCAGAACATTTTTAAATGTATCTCTTCAGTGTCTTTATACTTATCACATTTAGAACATTTAAAAGGTATCTCTTCAGTGTCTTTATACTTATCACATTTAGAACATTTAAAAAGTATCTGTTCAGTGTCTTTATACTTATAACATTCAGAACATTAAAACTGTTTCTCTTCAGTGTCTTTATACTGCAGAGATGCTCACTGCTGCCCTCCTGTGGCAAATGTCTAGTATAAAGGTATCTCTTTATTGTTTTTATGCTTATCACATTTAGAACATTTAAAATGTATCTCTTCCATGTCTTTATACTTATCACATTTAGAACATTTAAAAGGTATTTCTTTATTGTTTTTATGTGACATTCAGAACATTTAAAAGGTATCATGACCATTTCTGGTTGTTTATTCTAAGCTTGAAAATAAATAAAACTTTTTTGAACATTAAAAAAAAAAGGTATCACTTTAGTATGTGTCTGTATATGTATCACATTTGCGACATTTAAAACATTTAAAAGGTATCTCTTAAGTATGTGTCTGTATATGTATCACATTTGGGACATTTAAAAGGTATCTTTTCATTGTTTTTTTATGATTATCACATTCAGAACATTGAAGAGTTATCCTTTCATTGTTTTTTTATGGTTATCACATTTAGAATATTTAAAATATATCTCTTCCATGTCTTTATACTTATCACATTTAGAACATTTAAAAGGTATCTCTATATTGTTTTTATGCTTATCACATTTAGAACATTTAAAAGGTATCACATTTAGAACATTTAAAATGTATCTCTTTATTTTTTATGTGACATTCAGAACATTTAAATGGTATCATTTTAGTATTTGTCTTTATACTTATCACATTTGGAAAATTTAAAAGGTATCTTTTCATTGTTTTTTATGATTATCACATTCAGAACATTGAAAAGGTATCTTTCATTCTTTTTATGATTATCACATTCAGAACATTAAGAAGGTATCTCTTCAATATCTTTATATTATTACATTTAGAACATTTTAAAGGTATCTCATCAGTGTCTTTATATTTATCACATTCAGAACATTTAAATGGTATCATTTTAGTATTTGTCTTTATACTTATCACATTTGGAAAATTTAAAAGGTATCTTTTCATTGTTTTTTATGATTATCACATTCAGAACATTGAAACGGTATCTTTTATTCTTTTTATGATTATCACATTCAGAACATTAAGAAGGTATCTCTTCAATGTCTTTATATTATTACATTTAGAACATTTTAAAGGTATCTCATCAGTGTCTTTATATTTATCACATTCAGAACATTAAAACTGTTTCTTTTCAGTGTCTTTATACCGCAGAGATACTCAGTGCTGCCCTCCTGTGGCAAATGTCTAGCATAAATGTATCTCTTTATTGCTTTTATGCTTATCACATTTAGAACATTTTTAAATGTATCTCTTCCGTGTCTTTATACTTATCACATTTAGAACATTTAAAGGGTATGTCTTTATTGTTTTTATGCTTATCACATTTAGAACATTTAAAAAGTATCTGTTCAGTGTCTTTAAACTTATTACATTCAGAACATTAAAACGGTTTCTATTCAGTGTCTTTATACTGCAGAGATGCTCAGTGCTAATCTCCTGTGGCAAATATCCAGCATAAAGGTATCTCTTTATTGTTTTTATGCTTATCACATTTAGAACATTTAAAATGTATCTCTTTATTTTTTTATGTGACATTCAAAACATTTAAAAGGTATCTCTTTAGTATGTGTCTGTATATGTATCACATTTGGGACATTTAAAAGGTATCTTTTCATTGTTTTTTTTATGATTATCACATTCAGAACATTGAAAAGGTATCTTTTCATTGTTTTTTATGCTTATCACATTTAGAACATTCAAAAGATATCTCTTCAATATTTGTCTTTATAGTTATCACATTTGGAACATTTAAAAGGTATCTTTTCATTCTTTTTTATGATTATCACATTCGGAACATTTAGAAAGTATCTCTTCAATGTCTTTATACTGCAAAGATGCTCAGTGCTGCCCTCCTGTGGCAAATGTATAGCATAAAGGTATCTCTTTATTGTTTTTATGCTTATTACATTTAGAACATTTAAAATGTATCTCTTCCCTGTTTTTATGTGACATTCAGAACATTTAAATGGTATCATTTTAGTATTTGTCTTTATACTTATCACATTTAGAACATTAAAACTGTTTCTTTTCAGTGTCTTTATATTGCAGAGATGCTCAGTGCTGCCCTCCTGTGGCAAATGTCTAGCATAAATGTATCTCTTTATTGTTTTTATGCTTATCACATTTAGAACATTTTTAAATGTATCTCTTCCGTGTCTTTATACTTATCACATTTAGAACATTTAAAGGGTATCTCTTTATTGTTTTTATGCTTATCACATTTAGAACATTTAAAAGGTATCACATTTAGAACATTTAAAAAGTATCTGTTCAGTGTCTTTAAACTTATTACATTCAGAACATTAAAACTGTTTCTCTTCAGTGTCTTTATACTGCACAGATGTTCAGTGCTGCTCTCCTGTGGCAAATATCCAGCATAAAGGTATCTCTTTATTGTTTTCATGCTTATCACATTTAGAACATTTAAAATGTATCTCTTTATTTTTTTATGTGACATTCAAAACATTTAAAAGGTATCTCTTTAGTATGTGTCTGTATATGTATCACATTTGGGACATTTAAAAGGTATCTTTTCATTGTTTTTTTATGATTATCACATTCAGAACATTGAAAATGTATCTTTTCATTGTTTTTATGCTTATCACATTTAGAACATTCAAAAGGTATCTCTTCAATATTTGTCTTTATACTTATCACATTTGGAACATTTAAAAGGTATCTTTTCATTCTTTTTTATGATTATCACATTCGGAACATTTAGAAAGTATCTCTTCAATGTCTTTATACTGAAAAGATGCTCAGTGCTGCCCTCCTGTGGCAAACGTATAGCATAAAGGTATCTCTTTATTGTTTTTATGCTTATTACATTTAGAACATTTAAAATGTATCTCTTCCCTGTTTTTATGTGACATGCAGAACATTTAAATGGTATCATTTTAGTATTTGTCTTTATACTTATCACATTTAGAACATTTTAAAGGTATCATATCAGTGTCTTTATATTTATCACATTTAGAACATTAAAACTGTTTCTTTTCAGTGTCTTTATATTGCAGAGATGCTCAGTGCTGCCCTCCTGTGGCAAATGTCTAGCATAAATGTATCTCTTTATTGTTTTTATGCTTATCACATTTAGAACATTTTTAAATGTATCTCTTCCGTGTCTTTATACTTATCACATTTAGAACATTTAAAGGGTATCTCTTTATTGTTTTTATGCTTATCACATTTAGAACATTTAAACGGTATCACATTTAGAACATTTAAAAAGTATCTGTTCAGTGTCTTTAAACTTATTACATTCAGAACATGAAAATGGTTTCTATTCAGTGTCTTTATACTGCAGAGATGTTCAGTGCTGCTCTCCTGTGGCAAATATCCAGCATAAAGGTATCTCTTTATTGTTTTTATGCTTATCACATTTAGAACATTTAAAATGTATCTCTTTATTTTTTTATGTGACATTCAAAATATTTAAAAGGTATCTCTTTAGTATGTGTCTGTATATGTATCACATTTGGGACATTTAAAAGGTATCTTTTCATTGTTTTTTTATGATTATCACATTCAGAACATTGAAAAGGTATCTTTTCATTGTTTTTTATGCTTATCACATTTAGAACATTCAAAAGATATCTCTTCAATATTTGTCTTTATAGTTATCACATTTGGAACATTTAAAAGGTATCTTTTCATTCTTTTTTATGATTATCACATTCGAAACATTTAGAAAGTATCTCTTCAATGTCTTTATACTTCAAAGATGCTCAGTGCTGCCCTCCTGTGGCAAATGTATAGCATAAATGTATCTCTTTATTGTTTTTATGCTTATTACATTTAGAACATTTAAAATGTATCTCTTCCCTGTTTTTATGTGACATTCAGAACATTTAAATGGTATCATTTTAGTACTTGTCTTTATACTTATCACATTTAGAACATTTTAAAGGTATCTCATCAGTGTCTTTATATTTATCACATTTAGTACATTAAAACTGTTTTTATTCAGTGTCTTTATATTGCAGAGATGCTCAGTGCTGCCCTCCTGTGGCAAATGTCTAGCATAAATGTATCTCTTTATTGTTTTTATGCTTATCACATTTAGAACATTTTTAAATGTATCTCTTCCATGTCTTTATACTTATCACATTTAGAACATTTAAAGGGTATCTCTTTATTGTTTTTATGCTTATCACATTTAGAACATTTAAAAGGTATCACATTTAGAACATTTAAAAAGTATCTGTTCAGTGTCTTTAAACTTATTACATTCAGAACATGAAAATGGTTACTATTCAGTGTCTTTATACTGCAGAGATGTTCAGTGCTGCTCTCCTGTGGCAAATATCCAGCATAAAGGTATCTCTTTATTGTTTTTATGCTTATCACATTTAGAACATTTAAAATGTATCTCTTTATTTTTTTATGTGACATTCAAAACATTTAAAAGGTATCTCTTTAGTATGTGTCTGTATATGTATCACATTTGGGACATTTAAAAGGTATCTTTTCATTGTTTTTATGCTTATCACATTTAGAACATTCAAAATGTATCTCTTCAATATTTGTCTTTATACTTATCACATTTGGAACATTTAAAAGGTATCTTTTCATTCTTTTTTATGATTATCACATTCGGAACATTTAGAAAGTATCTCTTCAATGTCTTTATACTGCAAAGATGCTCAGTGCTGCCCTCCTGTGGCAAATGTATAGCATAAAGGTATCTCTTTATTGTTTTTATGCTTATCACATTTAGAACATTTAAAAGGTATCTCTTTATTGTTTTTATGTGACATTCAGAACATTTAAAAGGTATCATGACCATTTCTGGTTGTTTATTCTAAGCTTGAAAATAAATAAAACTTTTTTGAACATTAAAAAAAAAGGTATCACTTTAGTATGTGTCTGTATATGTATCACATTTGTGATATTTAAAACATTTTAAAGGTATCTCATCAGTGTCTTTATATTTATCACATTCAGAACATTGAAAAGGTATCTCTTTATTTTTTTATGTGACATTCAAAACATTTAAAAGGTATCTCTTTAGTATGTGTCTGTATATGTATCACATTTGGGACATTTAAAAGGTATCTTTTCATTGTTTTTTTATGATTATCACATTCAGAACATTGAAGAGTTATCCTTTCATTGTTTTTTTATGCTTATCACATTTAGAATATTTAAAATATATCTCTTCCATGTCTTTATACTTATCACATTTAGAACATTTAAAAGGTATCTCTATATTGTTTTTATGCTTATCACATTTAGAACATTTAAAAGGTATCACATTTAGAACATTTAAAAAGTATCTGTTCAGTGTCTTTAAACTTATAACATTCAGAACATTAAAACGGTTTCTATTCAGTGTCTTTATACTGCAGAGATGCTCAGTGCTGCTCTCCTGTGGCAAATATCCAGCATAAAGGTATCTCTTTATTGTTTTTATGCTTATCACTTTTAGAACATTTTATGCTTATCACATTTAGAACATTAAAATGTATCTCTTTATTTTTTATGTGATATTCAGAACATTTAAATGGTATCATTTTAGTATTTGTCTTTATACTTATCACATTTGGAACATTTAAAAGGTATCTTTTCATTGTTTTTTATGATTATCACATTCAGAACATTGAAAAGGTATCTTTTCATTCTTTTTATGATTATCACATTCTGAACATTAAGAAGGTATCTCTTCAATGTCTTTATATTATTACATTTAGAACATTTTAAAGGTATCTCAACAGTGTCTTTATATTTATCACATTCAGAACATTAAAACTGTTTCTTTTCAGTGTCTTTATACCGCAGAGATGCTCAGTGCTGCCCTCCTGTGGCAAATGTCTAGCATAAATGTATCTCTTTATTGCTTTTATGCTTATCACATTTAGAACATTTTTAAATGTATCTCTTCCGTGTCTTTATACTTATCACATTTAGAACATTTAAAGGGTATGTCTTTATTGTTTTTATGCTTATCACATTTAGAACATTTAAAAGGTATCACATTTAGAACATTTAAAAAGTATCTGTTCAGTGTCTTTAAACTTATTACATTCAGAACATTAAAACGGTTTCTATTCAGTGTCTTTATACTGCAGAGATGCTCAGTGCTGCTCTCCTGTGGCAAATATCCAGCATAAAGGTATCTCTTTAGTATGTGTCTGTATATGTATCACATTTGGGACATTTAAAAGGTATCTTTTCATTGTTTTTTATGCTTATCACATTTAGAACATTCAAAAGGTATCTCTTCAATATTTGTCTTTATAGTTATCACATTTGGAACATTTAAAAGGTATCTTTTCATTCTTTTTTATGATTATCACATTCGGAACATTTAGAAAGTATCTCTTCAATGTCTTTATACTGCAAAGATGCTCAGTGCTGCCCTCCTGTGGCAAATGTATAGCATAAAGGTTTCTCTTTAGTATGTGTCTGTATATGTATCACATTTGGGACATTTAAAAGGTATCTTTTCATTGTTTTTTATGATTATCACATTCAGAACATTGAAAAGGTATCTTTAAATTGTTTTTTATGCTTATCACATTTAGAACATTCAAAATGTATCTCTTCAATATTTGTCTTTATAGTTATCACATTTGGATCATTTAAAAGGTATCTTTTCATTCTTTTTATGATTATCACATTCAGAACATTAAGAAGGTATCTCTTCAATGTCTTTATACTTATCACATTTAGAACATTTTAAAGGTATCTCATCAGTGTCTTTATATTTATCACATTCAGAACATTAAAGCTGTTTCTTTTCAGTGTCTTTATATTGCAGAGATGCTCAGTGCTGCCCTCCTGTGGCAAATGTCTAGCATAAATGTATCTCTTTATTGTTTTTATGCTTATCACATTTAGAACATTTTAAAGGTATCTCATCAGTGTCTTTATATTTATTACATTCAGAACATTAAAACTGTTTCTTTTCAGTGTCTTTATATTGCAGAGATGCTCAGTGCTGCCCTCCTGTGGCAAATGTCTAGCATAAATGTATCTCTTTATTGTTTTTATGCTTATCACATTCAGAACATTGAGAAGGTATCTCTTCAATATCTTTATACTGCAAAGATGCTCAGTGCTGCCCTCCTGTGGCAAATGTATAGCATAAAGGCTGAACCATTTCCCCCCTATCTGAGCAGAGTTTCAACATCACCCCCATCAGCATCGAAAACAGATCAGGTGGTTAATAAGGAAATAGAATGGAAATTGTAAATCAATCAAAACTGGTCACATTTAAGGAAAGGAGAACTGAAACCAAAGGATAAGAAATTGGAAATTGCAACCCAGGACAGTGCATTACGGGAGATACGGATCGCAGCAAATACAGGAGTTAGAAAATGGAAAACCAGAAATGTAACTGCTAGGAACAGTTACACTATTCAAAGACAGCTGCAAGGTGCTGAGGGTAGTAATTTTCAATGTAGAAAGATGCAATGAAATAACATCTCAGATCCTATGGGAACTTTGTAAACACTTTAGCATCATTGGATGGAAGAGCACTGAGGGGACCCACAACCCTAAGAGAATGAAGAGATTATGATCACCTGGGTCATCCCCATTCTGTCCAGTAAAAAGCTGGATGCCGGGAAACTGGACACAGTGGTGAAAGAGAAAAACTCCAGATGGGCATTAATCAGCAAAGTGTCTGCTCTTAGTGGTAACTTTATAAGCTGCAGGAAAAGAAAGAAGATCCGGTCAGAGTATTTGCCAGATTTTTGGCTGCCTATATCAAGAGCTCCGTAGGGGCTGATGAGAATTGTGGAGTTAAATGCTTCCAGAACAAAGCATCTCTGACTCTTGGGAGGTCGAGGGTCAGTAAGGTTATGGTGAAGGGGGTGAGAAGTCCTCTGCAGACCTGCCTAGAGGTCCTCTGGAGAAAAAAAAAGATGGTGGCAGGGCAGGCGACTCATTCAGATTCAGAGGATGAGGGTATCCCTGCTCAACAGTTGGAGGACGGTGAGGAGGCTCACAGATGTGGTTTAAAGTATTGAAGGAGGAGATGATTGGGGTCCACATCGATGTTAAAGCATAGAACTCTGCTCTGATGTTAATGAGTTGGGTGCATGGGTTTCCACCTCTGAAGACCACGTGGAAACCATTTCTACATTGGTGTCTGGGATTAAAGAATCTACCGATTGTATATCTACTGAACTGCAAGACCTACAAGCGCAGGTGGAGGATCTTGAAAATCGATCCCGATGCAGTAATCTGCATTTTAAAGGCATACCAGAGGTGGAGGCCTATCAGGACTGCAAAATGGTGGTGCAGGAGTTTTACGAACAATGCTGTGGGCTAATGGAGCAGACGTGCCAGAACTCATGCTTTTACTATGGGCACATTGTAGCCTGGGGCCAACTAGAGGTCCGGGCACTAAGGATATTATCACTTGCTTTGGCGATTACAATTTAAAGGAGTGTGTTTTGCAGGCAACTTTTCATTAGCAAGATCTGGCTGTGGGAGTATTTCAGGATCTAGCATGGTCTACGTTACAGAAACGCAAGGCCTTTAAAGAAGTCACCCAGGCTTCTTTGCGTGCAGGTGGACATAGGTTTCGCTGGCTATTTCCCTTTTGGGTGTGGTTGACTGTGAATGGAAGATCTAAGCGAGTGAGCACCGTTGCAGAAGCGTGATCGGAGATGCAAGATCTGGGCTGCATGAATCTTCCTGAGATAGCAGTGATGTCTAGTCTGAGCGGGACATGGACTACAGCGTTGAGATCTGGTAAGAAACCTGTCAGATCTGCCACTTGATATATTTTTTTTGGGGGGGGGGGGTGGGTGGTGCTGTTCGTGGGCTTTTCTAGCTATTTGTGAGCCAGCAAAGCCACTTGTGGTTGTCTGTTGCCTTTGGCTCTCATCTTTTGTTCTAATATTAGATGATTTTATAGAATGTCTGTACTTTTAACTGTTTGGCTTGAAGGGGGATGTTTATGTTGCTGGCAGTCTGTTGGGGACTCTGGGGTGCAGTTTGTTTTCCATCAGTTTGGGAAGGGTTCAACTTCCCCAGGGTTTGTTGCTCTCCTCTGCACTACCTTGGGTAGGTAGAGGACTGGGTACAGGTGCTGGGAGGGGAGTAACTCTGGGGTATTTTTGAAGGGTTTTGGGAAGCATTCGGTCGTACAATTTTAGAGAGTGCCCTCTCGTTCTCCCTACCTTGGAGAGGGTTAACAACCTGTCCTATCTACTAAGTCTATTCCCTTTAGCACCTTGAATGTTTCAATCATATCCCCTCTCAATCTCCTCTTTTCCGATTGGCTGATTAGACAGCTGTAGGACGCCTACAGCTGCCTAAAATCGGGACGCACTTTGTAGAATCAGGGCCTGAATGAAGAAACATTTTCTTTTTCAACTTGTTTTAAATTGTACTTAATAGCTTCTTTTTGTGCCACCCTCCCCCACCCCCCCAAGACCGTGTATTTTTGGAAAGAATATACAAGCGATTTTAAAACTAGAGAACCTTTACCAGAACCAGAAGTATAGATGGAGCCAGTAAAACACCCCTAAAATCTCACCTTGGCTTCCAGGGCCAGATTAACTGTTAATCAGCCTGGGCAATCAGGGATGCTCAAAGCTCCACAGGAGACACACAGGGCAGGAAGGAAGTGCTTCTGTCCTAATGACTGCTCCCGCCTCCCTTTATAGCCTATTGGCTAGAATATCTGACCAATAGGCTACAGGAGAAAGAGAGAGCTACTGGAAGCAAGGATAAGCCACATCCTGACTGCAGCTCTCAATGGGGTAAGTGAATCGCAAGAGGTTATTTCCCAGGAGAGAGAAGTCTGCAAAAAAGAAGAGGTGAGGGGGTGATGAAGGCAATCACTGGGAAGAAATGCTGCAAGAAACCGAATGGGGAGAAGGGCTGGGTGACTTCTCTATTTGTGCCTGAGTGCCTTTGAAGCAAAGGGCTGAGGATTCAAATGCTTTCATGAATAAATGTCTTTAATCTATTTTTAAAAGCAAATCAGAGAGAGAAATGTATAGGGAACAGAAAAGTCAACTGATCAGTCAGTCGGTAAATGGTGACCTAGTTGAAGGTGCTCATGCTTTTGGAGCAAGGGGCTGTGGGTCCAAAATTCTCTCTCTGATTCGATTTTAAAAACAGATAAAAGACATTTCTTCATTGAAAGGATTTGAACCCTCAGCCCTTTGCTCCAAAACCAGGAACAGCTTCCACTAGGACACCACTTACCCGGTGACTTTTGGCTCACCTTTTCTCTCCCTGTATTTCTTGTCTTGGCACTGCGTACGCCGGGTAACTCTTTAAAAATGATCAAACTTCAGAAAAGCAGTAAACACTTTTATTTTCACATGACCTGGACTGCAATTATAGACTCTGACTTCTAAATTGTTACCTGAATGCATTTAAAATACTGTTACCAGGAAAATTAACATAATTGAATCCTCAGCCTCTTCTCTTGGAGCGGTATTGGCCCTTACTGCTCAGTCTTCTGTTACTAACCCAGCACTCAACCCTTGCACCAGCCAGGCTTTCACACTAAGAGCTTTTCGGAACGTATATTTATCCATTTTGGTACAAATACTAGTAGTTGACACAAAAAGAGACTTGAATCATATCAATGTTATTATCCTTTCTCTTCACTTGAACCAGTGGCAGCCCTACTCCTTAGCTGAGACTTGAACCCTCAGCCTCTTGTTATTAACCCAGCACTCAACCCTTGCACCAGCCAGGCTTTCACACTAAGAGTTTTTTGGAACTTATATTTATCCATTTCTGGGTGCAAATCCTAGTAGCTGACACAAAAAGACTTCAGAATAGAGTCTAATGTTGGCTTATAACTACCAGAGGGATGGCTCAAACTCTTTAAAGTGCAGGATGTTGGTAAAGGCTTCATCATTTAATGATATAGGTATGAAACCATACTCTCAAACTTTCTGGAATAATAGAAGGGATTTTAATTATGTTCAGAGTGTGTGTTTTGTTTATTTATAATTTAATATCTGTTCTTGAAATACATAAGATGCTGTTTGTACCCTGCATATGTTTGGCTCTGATTTATTGCATGACTTCTTGAACTTTGAGAAAGGCAGTGCAGAGTGGAATTAAAGGATGAAACGGTGGCACAGATGAGGGTGATCGTTCGTGTCCCAAGGCAAGGTGTGGGCTGGTGCAACATTCTCTTATCTTCCTTTCCTTAGAAAGGAAGCATGAGAAGGAAGCAATCCTGGAATACATTTTGCACCAGAAAAAGGAGATTGCTCGGCAGCCATGGTTGATTTTCCTAGAGGCAAAGTTAGCGGAGATCCACCATCGCTAAGCTGTCATTAGACAAGCTGTGAGGACCCTTGCCGTTGTGAATCCTGAGAACTAGAAAGAGAAAGTTTGGCTGTGTGAGGGATTGCTATTGAAAAGCACCGATGCAGTTGGCTGGGGTAGGGGAGGGTTTAGCTTTTACCCACATAAGGCAGGAATGAACACATGAATGAGCTTTCAGTGGGGGAATTCTCATTCCTGCTTGAAACTTGCCGCATCTCTGGGAGGATCATAATATTAAGAATAATAACTTTATTCTTTTATAGCGCCATAACCAAAGGTTCTAGGCGGTTTACTCTAAAAAGAGCTGGACAATCAGCGAAATGCATTCATACAGTACAAAATACTAATATTTGTAAAATAGAATTTCTTTTTAACTTTATTTAGTTTTTAATGCCAAAAAAAAAGTGCAATACAATTTACATACAGATAATAATAATAAAATAAGCACTTATAAACAATCAGAATTTATACAAAAAATAAAATTCCCTCCCCCATCCAACATTACCATCAAGAATAATACCAAAACAAAAGTAATACCCCCTCCCGCTCACCCCCCCCCCCCTCGGATGTGTGGATGCAAAACAATGGAAAATAAAGGTAAAGATAAAGGGCAATTATAACACATCTACAAAAGACATCAATGGACCCCAAACCAATTTGAATATCTTATTATGCCCCAGCAAGTCAGCATCCATTTTTTCATACTTATAAGTTAAGCATAAGCTCGCCCACCAGAAAGGAAAACTGAGGTGATCCCAGTTCTTCTAATTGCAAGTAATAATTTGCATGGCTATCCCGGTCATAATAAGGAAAAGCCGGCATTTATAGCGGTCCATGGGGGGCTTAATATGCAATAACTTTCCACATACCTCATACGTCAATGGAATTGATGCCTCCAGTATGATATTAATCTGTCCCCTTATCGACTTCCAAAAGTTAAGTATCAAAGGACAATAGAACAGCAGATGATCCAGTGTCCCTAAGACAAGCTTTTGGCTTTTTATTCAAGAATTCAGATTTTAATTTATACGACCGGGCGGCTGATGTCCTAGTAAATCTGTCTGGAAGCATAGAACCTTTTTTTAAATTTTGCCATTCAGGGAACCCCTTCTGAATGGCTTGTTTCAACTGCAACCGCTTATAAATTTGAGACTGTAAAATAGAATTTCAATAATAAAACTCACCAAGTAATAAACTAATCGAACAAAGTGGTCTTAATTAATTTCCGAAAACTGCAATAGGATAACATAGTTTGCTGAATACATTTACCTAACCAAGATTGTTGCCAGGGTCCTATCTAAGAAGGTCTTATATCTACACCCATTAATTTTGGGATAAGCAAATAAGTAGAAGTTTCTAGTTTCTCTTGATGGTCTTTGCAACACAAAATGAGGAAAAAGGTAAGCTGGAGACAATCCCAATATCAGCTTAAAGCAGATACAAGAAAATTTGAATAATACTCTTGCCTCCAAAGGCAGCCAATGAAGTAAACGATAATATGGACTAATATGGTCATTCTTTTTTAAACCAAAAATCAATCGAACAGCTGTAATCTGAATTATCCTTAATTTCCTTAGAATTTTTTGGGGTGCTCCTAAATAGATGATGTTACAATAGTCTAAAATAGATAAAACTAATGCTTGCACCAAGACTGAATGATAAAGGATCATAATTTTTTTAATGGTTCTTAATTTCCACAATGTAAAAAAGCATTTTTGTACCACTAAGTTTGTATGTTCTGCTAGCGTTAAATGTCGGTCTAGTGTGACTCCCAGAATTTTAATAATCGGGTAGTCATGACCATTAAGATGAAGCAATGAGTTTGTTATTTTGTCGATGGGACTAGCCAAGAAAAGATTGGTCTTTTCCGTATTGAGTTTCAGTTTGAAATTAATTGTCCACTGTTCTATCTGAGTCATAATAGAAGATATCTGGTTTAAAATTTCAATTGTAAAATTATTTAGAGGAATTAAAATAGAAATGTCATCTGTGTATATATAAAATTTTACATTTAAACTCTGTAATAAATGTCCTAAAGGGGAAATGTAGATGTTGAATAAGGTAGGCGATAGCGGAGAACCTTGGAGCACACCAGATTGGTTGCTCCATGAATGAGAATAGTTACCGTCACAAATCACATGATAAGATCCGTAAAGAAGAATTTCCTAACATTATTCTTGAGTCTACCACCCCTCAACCTCAAATTATGTCCTCTGGTTTTACCATTTTCCTTTCTCTGGAAAAGATTTTGTTCTACATTAATACCTTTCAAGTATTTGAATGTCTGAATCATATCTCCCCTGTCCCACCTTTCCTCCAGGGTATACATATTCAGGACTTGCAAACTCTCCTCATACACCTTTTGGCACAAACCTCCTACCATTTTCGTCACCTTTCTCTGGACCGCTTTAAGTCTTCTTATGTCCTTTGCCAGATACGGTCTCCAAGACTGAACACAATACTCCATGTGGGGACTCACCAATGACCTGTCCAAGGGTCTTTCTTCTACTGGCTACACCTCTTTCTACAACAGAGTAGACACGGCGGATGGTATGAATAACATGAAGAAAGAACTGGCGAAGCTTGAAGAATGGTCTGAAATTTGGCAGCTAAAATTTAATGCTAAGAAATGCAAGGTCATGCATTTGGGCTGCAAAAACCAGAGGGAATGGTACAGTTTAGGGGGTGAAGAACTTATGTGCACGACGGAAGAGGGAGACTTGGGTGTGATTGTATGTGATAATGTTAAGGTGGCCAAATAGGTTGAAAAGGTGACGGCAAAAGCTAGAAGGATGCTAGGTTGCATAGTAGGAAAAAAGGAGGCATTGATGCCTCTGTGTAAGACTCTGGTGAGACCTCATTTAGAATATTGTGTACAATTCTGGAGGCCGCACCTTCAAAAAGATATAAAAAGGATGGAGCTGTTCCATAGGAAGGCTACTAAAATGGTGTGTGGTCTTTGTGATAAAGCATATGAAAACAGACAATCTGTATACTTTGGAGGAAAGGCGGGAGAGGGGAGATATGATAGAAATATTTAAATACCTACCTAATATAAATGTGCATGAGTCAAGTCGCGTTCATTTGAAAGGAAACTCTGCAATGAGAGGGCATAGGATGAAGTTAAGAGCTGATAGTCTCCAGAGTAATCTAAGGAAATACTTTTCCCCCCAGAAAGGGTGGTAGATGCGTGGAACAATCTCTCGGAAGAAGTAGTGGAAACAGAGACTGTCTCTGAATTTAAGAGGGCCTGGGATAGGCACATGGGATCTCTCAGAGAGAGAAAGAGATAATGCTTACTGTGGATGGGCAGACTAGATGGGCCATTTGGCCTTTATCTGGCATCATATTTCTATGTTAATTATCCTGGAACCATAACCATCAGAATTTTATGATTCTAGACATGTTATGTCAGGCATCCGTGATATACAACTTGGTTTAATGGTTTCGATATTATTATTATTAAGCCAGTTCATTCATCTGCCCATCAGAGTTCCCAATATCAATACTATATATCAGTGGCGCTTCATCATGGCTACAACCAAATTTGCTGCTCTGGAAAAGGAACAGCGCCTTAAATTTAGAGCACTAAAGCAGGCTTATGCTAGTAATCTATAATAACTTAGCCGCATTATTATTTATTTATTCATTTATTTAATTAGGATTTATTTACCACCTTTTGGGAGGAATTCACTCAAGGCAGTGCACAGCAATAATCAGTTACAACAATCATTACAATCAAAGTATGGCATAGTATGCTACATTACAATGTCGACAAAGTACATGGTAAACATTTTTATAGACAGCAGAGGGCACAAACAAAGATGGACCACATAGATAGATAAGGTAGAGTAGCCGGAGTAACAAAATAAGGGGACTGATTTAAAGAAGTAGCATGTGGGCCCAGAATGGTGCTTGAAAATTCTCAGCTAGGACAGAAGTGGATAAACATGTACGTGAAGCCAATGTCACTCCTCTGTGTGTGTGTGTGTGTGTGTGTGTGTGTGTGTGTGCATGTGATCCTAGCAAGTTAGTTACTTCTTCCATTAATTGAACATAAGAATAGTCATACTGGATCAGACCAATGGTCCATCAAGCCCAGTAGCCTGTTCTCACAGTGGCCAATCCAGGTCACTAGTATCTGATCAAAACCCAAAGAGTACCAACATTCCAGAATCCCAAAGAGTAACAAAAGATTCTAGAACCCTAAAGAATATCAAGATTCCATGCAGAATCTGAGAAAGATTCCGGAATCCCAAATAGTAGCAACACTCCATGCTACCGATCCAGTGGCTTCCTCAATGTCTTTCTCAATAATAGACTATGGATTTTTCCTCCAGGAAGTTCTTCAAACCTTTCTTCAAACCAGCTATCGCTATCCTCCTATTGGTTTTAAAAGTATTTCCCTGTAACTTCGAGTGTCCCCTAGTCTTTGTAATTTTTGATGGAGTGAAAAATCGATCCACTTGTACCCGTTCTACTCCACTCAGGATTTTGTAGACTTCAATCATATCTCCCCTTAGCCATCTCTTTTCCAAGCTGAAGAGCCCTAACATAGAAACATAGAAACATAGAAGATGACAGCAGAAAAGGGCTACAGCCCATCAAGTCTGCCCACTCTGCTTACCCACCCCCTGTCTATGCCCTAATGACCCAATTTCCTTATCTTGACCCTCGTAGGGATCCCACATGGGTATCCCATTTATTCTTAAAGTCTGGCACGCTGTCTGCCTCGATCACCTGCACTGGAAACTTGTTCCAATGATCAACCACTCTCTCTGTGAAGAAATACTTTCTGGTGTCACCATGAAATTTTCCGCCCCTGAGTTTGAGTGGGTATCTCTTCAGTGTCTTTAAACTTATCACATTTAGAACATTTAAAATGTATTTGTTCTGTATGTTATTTTTATACATATGACATTCAGAACATTAAAATAGTTTCTCTTTATACTGCAGAGATGCTCAGTGCTGCCCTCCTGTGGCAAATGTCTAGCATAAAGGCTGAACCATTTTTCTCCTACCTGAGCAGAGTTTCAACATTACCCCCACCAGCATGGAAAAAAAGAGGTGGTTAATGTGAAAACAGAGTGGGAAATGTAAATTAATCAAAACTGGACATATTTAAGGAAAGGGAAACTGAAACCAAAGGATAAGAAATTGGAACGTTGCAACCCAGGACAGTGCATTACGGGAGATATGGATCACAGCAAATACAGGAGTGGGAAAATGGAAAAACAGATATGTAACTACTAGGAACAGTTACTCTATTTTTACAGACCTGCAAGGTGCTGAGGGTAGTAATTTTCAATGTAGAAAGATGCAATGAAATAACATCTCACATCCTATGGGAACTTTGTAAACACTTTAGCAACATTGGACTGGAGGAGTACTGGGGGGACCCACAATCCTAAGAGAATGAAGAGATTATGATCACCTGGGTCATCCCCATTCTGACCAGTAAAAATCTGGATGCAAAAAAATTGGACACAGTGGTGAAAGAGAAAAACCCCAGATGGGCATTGATCAGCATTCCCTGATGCTCGCTCCACCCGAGCTCATGCCATCTTATGGCTCTTCGTCGGATGAGCCTACCCCCCAAAAATGCTTGATAGCTCGGGACACTGCCACAGCTTGTAAAACCTTAGAGGTCCCCCAATCAACAGGGCTGCAACCGGCGAGTATCAGCTGCCACACACCCTTCATAACATTCAGTAAAATCATTTAAAAGCAAATCTAGACCCACATCAGATAGGTTTATGCCATCCCGTGCAAAAAGACCCCAGCACGCAATGTCCACCCACCCGTGGCGTATCTGCAAACCCTCCTGAGCTTCCAACCAAGTCCCCACCTGACAATTGACCTTGGTCAAACCCGAGACCAGTGCTTGGACAGCATGCAGCGTGGATGAGGGATAATGTCTGACCACACGATCCGGGTACCCAGAAACCAAGACAGCACCAGGTGCAAATCATCCCGAATGGTGTGGATAAGCTGCTTCCAGTCCAGGACTCCGCTTCATTGCCCCCGAGATGAAGAATAAGGACATGAGGGCTCCGCTGCCGATCCTGTAATGATCTTAACAATGGCAGTAAATGGAGCCAGCGCATGCCCCGCTGGCCCAACCAGGACACACGAACTCCGGACTGCTGCAGGCCAAGATACAGACCTGCAGGCTGACAGACTCTCTCACATGCCCAGTGGATGAAAGAGTGGCCAATGATCCACAATGTGTACGACAGAGGCTCTGCATCTGAAAGAACAGCAGAAGGAATCAGAGCAGGCACAAAACAGACAAACGAGAGAAAAGGAACGCATGCCCAAACACGAAGCAACAGGCTCCAATGCAAGTATCCACATGCAGAGTACCCAAATCTGCACCTTGGCATCAAGCCAAACAAGCACTGGATTCCTGCAACTGGATATACGCCTGAAAGGCTCCCAACATCCCACCTGCCCAAACACTGTAAGCCATGATCCAGCATGCCAGCCAGCCGAGCACTGGTGGCCGCCCCTATCCTAAAGGAATGTGACCCAAACAAGGCCAGATCCTCCCCCCACACACGCAGCACCTTCTTCAAAATGGCGATGAATTGATACCGAGTAAGAGGGAAGCATCATGATGAATCAGCAGAACATCATTGGCCACAGGCCTACTAGAGAAATAGTCCCAAAAAGCAGACACCAGGCACGAGATACAGCCCGGGACAGTGTTCAGGCGAAGAGTCTGCCCACGGCCCTCCTGATCAGTCTTGGACCGGGCAATCTGCACTAGCAGGCATCACCAGACAACTGGACATGCTCCCTATGTCCCCGAGCAGCCTCCCTGCTGAGACCACCACAAGTTCACCCACCCGAAGTGCAGCAAAAATGCCACTTGGAGTATTGTGTTCAGTTTTGGAGACCGTATCTGGCGAAAGACGTAAGAAGACTTGAGGCGGTCCAGAGGAGGGCGACGAAAATGATAGGAGGCTTGCACCAGAAGACATATGAGGAGAGACTGGAAGCCCTGAATATGTATACCCTAGAGGAAAGGAGAGACAGGGGAGATATGATTCAGACGTTCAAATACTTAAAGGGTATTAACGTAGAACAAAATCTTTTCCAGAGAAAGGAAAATGGTAAAACCAGAGGACATAATTTGAGGTTGAGGGGTGGTAGATTCAGGGGCAATGTTAGGAAATTCTACTTTACGGAGAGGGTGGTGGATGCCTGGAATGCGCTCCCGGGAGAGGTGGTGGAGAGTAAAACTGTGACTGAGTTCAAAGAAGCGTGGGATGAACACAGAAGATTTAGAATCAGAAAATAATATTAAAGATTGAACTAAGGCCAGTTACTGGGCAGACTTGCTTGGTCTGCGTCTATGTATGGCCGTTTGGAGGAGGATGGGCAGGGGAGGGCTTCAATGGCTGGGAGGGTGTAGATGGGCTGGAGTAAGTCTTAACAGAGATTTCGGCAGTTGGAACCCAAGCACAGTACCGGGTAAAGCTTTGGATACTCGCCCAGAAATAGCTAAGAAGAAAAAAAAAAAAAAAAAAAAAAAAAATTTTTAAATTGAATCAGGTTGGGCAGACTGGATGGACCATTCGGGTCTTTATCTGCCGTCATCTACTATGTATGTTAGCGTAATGGCCGCCTGAAATAAGTGCTCCTCATAGGCAGAAAACCCCACAAACGCAACAAAACATCATGTGTAATTGGACATCTTCTGTCGGGCATCGGCAGCCACAACCGGTCCATAGCCACCAATAAGTGCCGTACCATAAAGCCCGCAGCCGGATCACCCCAGCCTAACGCTTTGCAGAAAAAAGAAAACTCCGCTACACGGCCCGCCAGCGTACGCCAAGAACAGCCTTGAGAGGCACAAGCCGCAACGTATGCTGCGAGCAACAGATCTGGAACTGGCCCCGAACGCCACCCACCAGTACCCGCCCCAGAGGGCACAGGAGTCACATCCTGCAGCTCCTGCACATGAGGAGAAGCCTCCAGCAGGACTGCAGGGCTTGAGGCCTGCGCACCCACGGTGGATGACTCTGAAGGCAGATCCACCCCTGACAACCCACAGCAGCCGAACAAACACCCATTGACTGGCCTTGTCCCTACCAACCGCACAGCCCTGACCGCTCCTGGAGCTCCCGCTGTGCGACGAAAGCCACAGCCATCGCAGACAGAGCTGCCAATATCGAGAGCCAATGCGGTAGGGAAGGGACCAGACCGCACCTGCCAAGAAGGAAAACCGAAAGCCGCTCTCCAGGAGTCAGGAACCCCTGACCCCAGAAGGTCCCAGCTTATATACACCTCCCCCCTGACCAGGACATTCGCTGGGATTGGAGGGAGAAGAGGGAGAAGAATAGGAAGGGTTTACTGGCTGGGAAAAGGAAGGCAGGAGTTGGCAGAAAGGAGATATAAGGAGAAGAGAAGCTGGGTGATGGGGTCAGAGGATGGGAACTGTGAGTTAGAGATAGAGGGAGCAAGAAAGGGGTAAAGAGATCTGAAAGGGATTATTGCTTGGGAGCGAGAATGTTGCTGTAAAGAGCTGGAAGTGTCTATAACTTTAGGAATAAAGAAGGCTCACTACTACTACTACTATTAATTTTTTTTATAGCGCTACGTAGCGCTATACAGAATCATAAAGAGTATGAAAACAGTCCCTGCTTGAAAGAGCTTACAATCTAAACAGGCAAGACAGACAAACAGGATGTCATAGATAGGGGAATGGTTAATCAGCTGGCTGGGTTGAAGGGCAGAGGAGTAGGGTTAAGGATTGAAAGCTATATCAAAAAGGTGGGTTTTCAGTAAGGGAAGGGAAGGGGCTTTACAGACAAACTCGGGTAATTTATTCCAGGCATAGGGGGTAGCTAGATGAAAGGAATGAAGTTTGGAATTGACAGTGAAGAAGAAGGGTAATGTCAAGAGTGACTTATCTGAGGAACGGAGTTCTCTGGGAGGTGTATAAGGAGAGAGAAGCAAGAAGAGATATTGAGGGGCAGCAGAATGAACACACTTATAGGTCAGCAATAAGATCTTGAACTGTATGCGACGGCAGCTAGGGAGGGATGACATGAGCGTAGCGAGGTTGGTAGAAGATGAGTCACACAGCAGAGTTTTCCACAGATTGCAAGAGGGAGAGGTGACACTGAGGGATACCAGTTAGGAGTAGATTGCAGTAATCTAAGCATGAGGTTATGGGAGCTTGGACAAGGGTCCAGATAATGTGCTCAGCGAGGAAGGGGCAAATTTTGGTGATAATGAAGAGATAGAAGTGACAGGTCTTAGCAGTTACCACAGAGGTGCAGGGCAGACAGTCATGGCCATGTAGCTGTGACCCCTTTGCTTGGAGTTAGCAGCTAGTGCTTCCCATCCTCAGGTCAAGGGTGAACCAGGGCCACATGCAGAGAAACGGTGTAATCTCTCTTTCAGTTCAATGCTGCCACCTGATGCTCAAGCCCAGGTACTGCATGGATCAATCTTCAACTTGAAGCTATCAATCCTTGTTTAGTATCAATTTCCTCACTTCCTTATCCAGAGTATGTCAGCTTTTCTCCCCATTCAGAGTCTTGCTCCCTCACTACAAAAATGCATCAAATCACTTTCTTCTTCCTCATTCCAACTATATCAACTCTTTTCCTCAGGCTCCCCTTTTCTGCTGAATCCTCCCTTTTGGCCTCAACATTCCCTCTTCTTTCCTCTCAATCTCCTCTATCCCTTCAAATGAGAAACCCTCTTGTCCTCCTTATGCTCCTACTATTCTCTTCCTTGATCTTCATCTCTTCTATCCACTCTCTCTGAGATCTGTACTCATCTCATGCTTTCCTGAATTAAGATGGAGAAATTCGATCTTACCAGCTACTTTTCTATTCTGTAGTCCCATCAGACCAGTCCAGAATTTGCAGGTGTTTGAGTCCATCGGCCAGCAGGTGGAGACAGAGAATATAGAATAGTGCAGTGCCCTATAAGGACCTTGTGCATCCTCAACTTAGTATTTTGATAACAAAGCAGTGAAGATTACATAAACATGTAGAATCTTTCCTTCCTTCATAAGTCAGTAATAAAGCAAGGAGCCTTTTTTCTCTCTCTCTGAGTTTCCAACTTGTTTTATCTCGAGACAGGAGATCAGGCAGAGGCATGAAAGTACTAGAGGTTCAGGAAGGGAGTGGGATGGAATCCAGAATCTCTGGAATATATCCCTTAGGTCAGTGGTTCCCAACCCTGTCCTGGAGAACCACCAGGCCAATCGGGTTATCAGGATAGCCCTAATGAATATGCATGGAGCAGATTTGCATGTCCATCACTTCCATTATATGCAAATCTCTCTCATGCATATTCATTAGGGATATCCTGAAAAGGTTATCACTCAGAAAATTTCCCCTTGCTCAACTGGGAGCCAGTTACTAACTGGATTAGGAGGCCTTAACCAACCAGCACAGTAACGGCATAAACTATTCCACCTGCACAAGGTCCTTATAAGGCCCAGCCTATTTGTAGCTTGTTTTTATAAAATACCAGCACAAATCTTGAAGAAATTGTGCTTAAAATGCAGCTGTAGATATTCAGCCTGCTCAGAGACACAGAACATATGTGCTTTATATAAATTCCAACTCTGGCATTATCACCTACAACAGGTAGGTTAAGGTTATCTTGTATTTGAGGGATAATTTTATACTTAGGCATCATAGGCATTGGAACAAAAGGGATCTGTTTATCTAAGTGCTTCCATAGATTTGCAATAAATAATTGGCCCACACTCATTTTGGTGCCTCAAATGTTAGACCTGTTTCTGGGTAGATTCCAAAAATGGCACCTGTTCTCTCTTATCAGCTCTAGGTTTTGAGATACAGAACATGTGCCATATGCTACTCTTACTCTGCTCACCCATGAAAAAAATCAACATGACAATCTACTTATTTCATACCAAAAGCACAAGTTTACGATACAAACTTTCCAGTCATTCGACACAAAAGAAGCTCCTTTTTCTAAGACTTCCGAGAGTGGGATTTACCAGGACAATCCTGCATAAGATTCCAACAATAGTCTGCCATCATGTGTGCATCCCATCTTCCTTGGGATCTGGCTTCCATTGTTTGTATGTCTTGGTGAAATCTTTCACCTTGCTCTTCGCTTAAGTCACCAAGGTTCTCTGGAAAGCCATCTAAGTGACTGTGCAGATAGTGGACTTTAACTCGCATATCCTCTACTAACTGTGTGTAATTGTCTGCCATCTTGTTGCCAAGAAAGGTTTTGACAAGAACAAATGAAGACCAGGCACATGATTTGATTTCATTCATTGATGCTATGAAATGTGGGTCATTTATAAGTTGTCTGATCTGTGGGCCATCCCTGCCTTCAGTTTTTCCACGGTAAGCCCAAGTAACATATGTGCTATGTATTCAATGCACAAACTGTCTTTATTGAAAGTCTTTACAAATTGTTTCAACAGGCCTAACTTTATATGTAGTGGTGGCAGTAGGATTCCATCTCATGCTACCAAAGGTTCATTGATTACATTTTGTCTTCCAACCACCTTATATTCCCTCGGAGGCCAATCTTCTTTTGTCCAATGTTCATGTTTGGCTTTACTATCCCAAAGGCATAAAAAGCAAGGATACTTTGTGTAGCCACCATATCTAAGAAAATAGAGCTGTTGCAGTCTTTCCAATGCAATTTTCTTTAAATCAAAGTGAAAATGTGCCAATGCAATTTAATTTATAACAATTTTTATTGAAAGAATCCAGTACAAAATACAATAAGATAATACAAAAATACATTCATTACAATAAGAATCAGAATAATAATATTTTATACATATTTATATCATTGCTCCAAATTAAACTTCCATATGAACTAATCCATTCCTTTCTATACCCTCTTGATTCTATCCCCTCCCCCCTACCCTTCCCTCCAAATGAAATCTCCCACCCCGGATGAAAGTTGACAAAAATAAAGAAATAAAATAAATATCTGGAATGTAATTTAAATCAATGTGAAGATGTGCCGATTTCAGTATCTTTATTGCATAAGTGATGGTGGAATTTACGTCCAATTCGTACATATGAAAAATTTTTACAAAACTGGAGTGAGGAGTTGAGGGACTCAGATATCACTTCTTGATTTAAGTCAAGCTATTAATAGATTTCCAAAAATTATTACGGGTTTTGTATGGAGGGAATGTACTTATAGAGTGTTACATAGGGCTTATTTCTCCCAAATTCAAGCTTTTCATGCGAGTTTGGTAAATTCCCCAATTTGTATTAAATGTGATAAGGATATTGGCATATTATCTCATGCTTTTTGGCTATGCCTTTTAATTAAGACTTTCTGGTCTGCCATTCTATTATATTTGGGTTCATCATGGGATAGTCCTGATGTGGGTTCTCCAAGGGGAGTAATTTTTGGTAAGGCAGCTGCTTTTGGCCAAGGGGAGATGTCTTATTTCAGAAGGCATGTATGATTGGGCATAAATGTATTATGCAATATTGCTTACAGAAAGAATCTCCAAGTTTTTGGCACTGGAGGAACCAGTTGCATCGTTTACTTTTAGTTGAGGTCTGGGAGGTTTGTCGATCTCCTGGACGATCTCGGCTTTTTATGAAGACTTGGGATCCCTATTTTCAAAAACTTTCACCTAGAGCAAGAAGTTTAAGGGTCCAAAGAAGAGAGACTAAAATGGTTCAGGGGCTGGAGGAGTTGCTGTACAGTGAGAGATTAGAGAAGCTGGGCCTCTTCTCCCTTGAAAAGAGGAGACTGAGAGGGGACATGATCGAAAACATTAAAGATACTGAAGGGAATAGACTTAGTAGATAAAGACAGATTGTTCACCCTCTCCAAGGTAGGGAGAACGAGAGGGCACTCTCTAAAGTTGAAAGGGGATAGATTCCGTACAAACGTAAGGAAGTTCTTCACCCAGAGAGTGGTGGAGAGCTGGAACGCTCTTTCGGAGTCTGTTGTAGGGGTTTCAAGACTAAGCTGGACAAGTTCCTGCTAAACTGGGACGTACGCAGGTGAGGCTGGACTCATTTAGAGCACTGGTCTTTGACCTGGGGGCCGTCGCGTGAGCAGACTGCTGGCACGATGGACCACTGGTCTACTCTGACCCAGCAGCGGCAATTCTTATGTTCTTAATTATATTGAAGTCATGGTTATCTTAATTATATTCCAGATCTTGGCTATTTTTTGTCACCTTTCATCTGGGGAGAGGGAGGGAAAATGGGATGGAGGGAAGGGGAATAAAGAAATGGGTTGGAAGGAGGGGGGAAGGGGAGAGAGGGGGGTGATAATGAGGGATTATGGTTTATAATATAAAATGATTGGAGGAATGATAATATTATTTGTTAATATGTATTATATGAAATGGAAGTTTTAAACATGTGAATTTGTAAGGAATATCTTTGATATAGTATATGAATGTATTTTCTTTTTGCTTCTTCAATAAAAATGTTTAAACTTAAAACCAAGGCACCAAGAAAAATTTTTTTTGTTGGCCTATGTGTATGTTTTGTTATATTAGGCTTGACTGTCTTTGTTAATTTAATTTTTACTAAGATGTAATCCACCTTGAACCCTTGTAGTTCTGTCTACCCTTTTTGCTTACCCTCTGAGAATTGTAAGCTGCCTAGAAGGACCCTTGGTGGGTAAAGTGAACAACAAGTATCCAAATTATCAAGTTTCAAGTTTTATTTGGATTTTATATACCGCCTATCAAAGTTATCTAAGCGGTTTTTACAATCAGGTACTCAAGCATTTTCCCTATCTGTCCCGGTGGGCTCACAATCTATCTAAGAGGCATTTTGTGCACATGCATATATGCAAAATTGCCTTTATCAAACTTGGTTAGGGATGTTGCTTGGAAGGAGGACTTTAGTGACCTCATCAAGGAGCAGAAGGTGGCTTTGGCCGTCTTGTGGGGAAACTGGATGGATGGACCATGCAGTCCTTATCTGCTGTCATGTTATGATTTAGGATTCACACCAGTAGAGGGCAGCCCATGACAAGACTTCATTTGTAAGATGCACAAATAGATTTTGAACTTTAAAAAAAATAAAAAATAGTGTGGTCTGTAGCCAGGGCGCAGCAGTGCTTGCATCCAGGAAAGTGTCAATGAAATCCAGGGAAGATTCTCTGTTCAAGTTCAGGCACACTAAACTACACTGGCTTCCAATATTTGCCAGAATATACTTTAAATGTGCATGTCTAACTTTTAAGATCTTATTCGGCATTTGTCCTCTACTAATTCCCCTGTCTTGGAACTCTAAAAAAACATATGGACTGGTTAGTTAGAACTATGCAAAAATTGGAATTGTCTTTTGCCTCTTTGAAAGGCATAGCTTTTACTAGCAAATTGGGGAAGTCTCTGTTCTTCAAACTAACTGAGCTATGGAATAATATCTCTCTTTGGCTGACAGCTAGATTCACGTCAAATCTTCTGTAAAGATCTAAAAGCTTGGTTATTCACCAAATTGTAAATTTTCCTTCTCATTATTTTACCTCTTAACATTATACACTGTAATCCGAGTCGAGCTTTATTTTCATAAAGATGACACGATCTATAAATTTAATAAGTTTTAGTTTACATTTGAGTTTAGTCCTTTTAAAATGGAGTGTGGGGTTGACTACAATTCCCAGAATGCTATGTGATCTGAAGCCAGCAGAGAGAGAGAGAAGTTGGTGACTCATCAAACATCCAGCCAGGCAAATTAAGCATTGCTTTCCTGGGATGAGAGCGAGGGAATTTAAAAGGATGACATTCAATTTTGATGAGACACCCTTAAAGGGGAATTGCAGCACTCTAAGGTTACAGAGAGGGTAAGTCTTAACCCTGTTAGCCATGCCTGATATGGGGGAAGAAATGCTCTCCTTTGTAAGGGATGGAATCCAGGGTTAACAGTTCTTTGTTGCAAGAGGTTCCAGCCTGAATATAGGTAGGGTTACCATATGGTTCCAGAAAAAGGATGGATTGACACTTCCGGGCTTTACTTCCACTGAAAGCAATGGAAGTAAAACCTGAACATCTCAATCCGTCCTCCTTTTTCTGGAGCCATATGGAAAACCTAGGCAACTGAAAGGTGGTGCTCCAGTAGGTTACTGAAGGGAGCCTGCAGTAGCTGGGACAATTCCTGATGTTAGAAACAGGAGGGTTCAAGTCTTAACAGGGAGGAGGAGTCAGGGATTGTGGGTTCAAGTCCCATTTACCCCCAGAGGAGCTTCATGAATTAAAGTACGTCTCCAGACACTTTATTGTGTTTTCTTTCCTGAATGTGTGTGTGGGTCTAATGCAGTATTGTTGTCTGTATAGAGTTACCATATAGCTCCAGAAAAAGGAGGATTGTGAAGACCTGCAACATGACAAACATGCTCGAGAAATGGGCCGTGACATGGCAAATGAGGTTTAACGTAGATAAGTGTAAGGTGATGCATGTCGGTAAATACATGAATACAGGATGTCCGGTGCGGTACTTGAAGAGACCCCCCAGGAAAGAGACTTGGGAGTACTGGTAGACAGGTCAATGAAGCTGTCCACGCACAGAATGCTAGGAATGATTAAGAAGGGGATCACAAACAGATCGGAGAAGGTTATCATGCCGCTGTACCAGGCCATAGTGCGCCCTCACCTGGAATACTGCATCCAGAGAAGAGCGACTAAAATGGTTAAGGAGTTGTTGAACAGCAAGAGATTAGAGAAACTGGGCCTCTTCTCCCTTGAAAAGAGGAGACTGAGAGGGGACAAGATATTGAAGGGAATTGACTTAGTAGAGAAAGACAGGTTGTTCACCCTCTCCAAGGTAGGAAGAATGAAAGGGCACTCTCTAAAGTTGCAAGGGGATACAAACGTAAGGAAGTTCTTCTTCACCCAGAGAGTGCTGGAAAACTGGAACGCTCTTCCAGAGTCTGACGTAGGGGAAAACACCCTCCAGGGATTCAAGACAAAGTTAGACAAGTTCCTGCTGAACCAGAACGTACGAAGGTAGGGCTGGTCTCAGTTAGGACACTGGTCTTTGACACAGCAGCGGCAATTCTTATGTTCTTATATTCATTGGCAAAATACTCAAATAAGAGCTATGTTTCATATTGCTTCTTATGCTTATAAATAATTTGCCATTTATTATAATAATATAGCACCATCAAAACCTTTAAAACATATTATACCATTATTTCATACTAAACATACACACAATTATTCTCCCAAACAGTGAAGCCCCCCAATCTATCCGACACATAGAACAAGTTAAAATTCATGAGACGTTCATCCTTTCAATAAAACACTGTCTTCAGTGCCTCATCTTCTTATCTGTATCAGTTCTCAATTATCTTCTGCACGCTGTTGTCTACTGGATTTGCCTCCACTTTCATTCAATCAAACTTGATCTTTAAGAACATTTTAGCTCGACACAGTTCTGCGTTTCACCCTAAGGCATCATCAGGAGCTTAAGATTTCATTACAGTTTCTACAATATACAATTCCAAAATTACCTTCACCCATAAACTTTACAATATACACTTAATAAAATTAAATCTATAATAAACCTTTAACCCCAATAATATAACATCATACCTGACATTTCATCATATATTGTTTGCTGGCCTCAACCAGGACTGAGAACTCCAAATCAGGATCTTGCTCCAGCACAAACGCTGGAGAAATTCAACTGTTTGCCATTACCTCACTTCCTCCTTCCTGTTATATCCCCTACACTTCCCTGTGCCCCAGCAGCAGCAGCATTTCCCCCCCCCCCTTCCCCATTCCCTATGCAGCAGGGCAGTAGCATTTCTCTTTGTCATTTCTGGCCAGCTCCCTTGCCAAAGTTATTTTTGAGTTCAAAGCCGCCGCAGCTCCTCTCACGATCTGCGCCTGTGACATCAGAGAGGCTTCTGAAACAGGTGCGGCATGTGAGAGGAGCCGCAGCAGCGGCTTTGAACTCAAAAATAACTTTGGCAAGGGACTGAAGAATAACTTCAATAAGGGAGCCGGCCAGACTGCGGGCCACATAATAGTACCTGGTGGGCCGCGAATTTGAGACCACTGGCGTCGGAGATCGGGGCATGAACGTTGCTGGGGAATCCACCACACGCATCGTAACTGCCTCAGGCTCCTAATGTGCACCATGGAGCCACAAATCACAGATGCAGAAATTACAGTGTTTGAACTACGCATGACCGGTAAGGGTTTTATTATAGTGGATGATGAATTATTTATAAGCATAAAAAGCAGTGTGAAACATGGCTCTTATTTGGGTATTTTGTTTATGTATTAAGTAGAGCTGTTAAAAAGGCTGATAAATCCCAGTGGGTTAATTAATGCATATTCATTGGGGAAATCCTGAAAACCCGACTGGATTCCAGCCCTCGAGGACCGGAGTTGCCCACCCCTGGATTATGCTGTATTAGAACAGTGGGAAAACCTGGCCTGGACTCTAAATTGGAGCAAGATTAGGCAGAGACCTTAAGTAAAAGTTTGCAGGAAAGTACAGAGTGAACTGTGCAAGTTTATGTTGTGTATTTAGACACTAAAAGAACCTGCATTTTCCTGACTTGTCTCAGTCTGTGTCACATAGGGGGAAGCTGGCCTGAAAAGATGTGGTAGGCGCCCCAGAAAAGAAGGGGTAAGCCTTATCCGTAGGGCCACCCCGGTGGGAGGTATCACAATAGCTCAGCTGAGTTTCTCTTTCTCTATCTCCCTCCCTCCCGTGAGGAGTAAAAATGGATTGAGTGGAGAGCCACTTACGGAGCGGGGATTAGAACCACTGCACCAGTGATTCAGTTAGCAATTGCCAGATGGAAGTTTTCTGCTTTGACCCGTGCTGGGTAGGGTAGCTGGGGTTGCAGTGCTGCAAAGACATAATTTACATTCCCTGGAGGGTAAAGAGGGTGATGCGGCTAATATCTGCAGAACACCAGAAGGAGCTGTGGTGCAGGTTGTGGCTCAGGGATACTGAGGGAAGTAGTTGGAAATGAAGGACATAAGAGCAATGGTCCATCAAGCCCAGTAGTCCGTCCTCACAGTGGCTAATCCAGGTCCCTAGCACCTGGCCAAAATCCAAGAAGTAGCAACATTCCATTCAGAATCCTAAAGAATAGCAATATTCTGGAATCCCAAAAAAGTAACAAAAGATTCTGGAATCCCAAGGAGTAGCAACATTCCATGCTACCGGTCCAGGGCAAACAGTGGCTTCCCCCAGGTCTTTCTCAAAAAACAGACTATGGACTTTTCCTCCAGGAAATTGTCCTAACCTTTCTTAAAACCAGCTAAGCTATCCGCTCTTGCCACAACCTCTGGCAACGTGTTCCAGAGTTTAACTATTCATGGTGACATAACCCAATTCTCATTCGGATTAAGAAGGATGTCAAAAGGAGCTGGAAGAAACTGCCAGTAGGAAGGGCCACAGAGAGAGCATCAGTGACGGAGTTGGGGGATTAGAAATGAGGTACAAGGAAATAGAAACACTCCCTCCCCTCCCGGGTCACACACAGAGTCTATGACAGAGCTGTGAATTAGAACCCAGGCACATGATGATAAAGTGACATCAGTTAGCTTAGCGGGGTTTAAAAAAGTTTTGGATAATTTCCTAAAAGTGAAGTCCACAAGCTATTATTAAGATGCCTTGGGAAATTCCACTGCTTATTCCTAGAATAAGAAGCATAAAATTTATTTTACTTCTTGGGATCTTGCCAGGTACTTGAGATCTGGGTTGGCCACTGTTGGAAACAGGACACTAGGCTTGATAGACCTTTGGTCTGTTCCAGTTGATGCAAAATGAAAAATATAGCAAGCTAGACTGGATTGCTGTAGATCCTTGTACCAAGGCTTTCCTAAAATATAGATCACGAACCCAAACAAAAATGATTTAAGAGACATACAGTAGAAACTGACAGCAGATAAAGATCATATGGCCTATCCAGTCTGTCCAACCACACCAACTATTAATCTTTACCTCTCCCTCAGAGGTTCCGTAGAAACATCAGAAAAGTTGGTGAGGGACCGGTGTGTCTTGCAGTGAGCCCTGACTTGGGTTTTCCCAGCAACAGGATAACTTCTGGGGCTAGGAATTAGCATTGAGCTGAGGGAAAGTCCAATAGGTGTGAATGACTCTTTTTAGGGGATGAGAGAAGACCTCAAGTGAAAAGCTTTTCAGACCAGTGATAGCTCATGTTAATGGTGTCTAGACAAGAAGACCCGGATTCTGTATAGGACGCCGGTCCTGGGCATCCTATACAGAATCAGGCCTACACCCGCCCAAAATTAACCCGATTCTGTAACCGACGTCCATGTTGCAGATGCCGGTTACAGAATCGGGTTTAAAATGCCCAACCCCTCTCCCCGGACCCCCCCAACAGCCCCCCTGAAGATCGCTGGCAGGAGGGTGCCCAACTCCTCCTGTCAGATCCTCTGTGTTACATCTCTTTTTTTCTTGACCGAGCCATCAGTCTACTCTAACTTCCCTTCCTGCCGACCTGGAGTCTAAAGGAAAATTATACTGCTGATCTTGGCTAAGGGAACATTTGAAAGAGCAAGACAGGCTGGCAGAAGGGTTTTAGGAGATAAGCAAGAGAGGGATCAGATGGAGAAGATTTGACTGTGGCATTCAGGAAATGGGCTAAAGAGGAAGAGATGAGGCTGCTGGATGAGTCAGAAGAGGAGGAGTTGAATGTGACAAAGCAGTATAATTTTATGGTTTACAATGTGATAGTCAAAAGGAGCAGAGATGACTAAACCAAACACCCCTCAAAGAAAGGGTCTCAATGCGCTTCAGCAATATTTATTGGAATAAAACATGCACTTAAGATTAATGAAAAAGGACCCAACACTAGAGAATGACACGGGGACAAATGAGTCCCTGCAGGGATGGGAAAAAATTTGATCCCTGTGTCATTCTCTAATTGAAATCGCCAGTTGGATTCTGAGTGATCTGATTGGTCGGCATCGTCCCTCCACGTTCCCAGGATTGTTCTATTGGAATTAGAGAATGACATGGGGACAAATTTGTCACCGTCCCCACAGGGACTCATTTTCCCCGTCCAATCCCCATGAGTTTTGTCCCTGTCTCTGCTCCATTCCTGTAAGCTCTGCCTTAACCGCACAAGCCTCGAACACTTATGATTATAAAAGGTTTGAGGCTTTTGCAGATGAGGATGGAGATTGCAGGAATAGGGCAGGGACGGGGAAAAATTTGTCTCCGTGTCATTCTCTACCTGTGTTTCAGCATATCTGCCTGCACCAGGTGTCCATCATCCTCTAAATGTACATGAATGTTAAGAAAGCAAATGGCTTAAAAATTAAAATTTTATATACATGGAAAAGCGCAATATGAACCGTTTCTTTAGTGCTTTTTTAAATGTATATTTGGTTCTTTTCTCCTTTTTTTGTGTTTACCTTACAATGTGATAGGAAACCCAGATCCTTGTTAAGCCCTGTCTGGTGGGTGTCAAAATATTTCACCATTTCGGCTTTAAAGGTTTTACATTCTTGGATGCTTTTGAAATTTCCTTTTACTATTCTCACCGTGAAGCATTTTTAAAAGCCTTAGGCGTGAGCCACTCAGAATTTTAAAATCCAGATGAACAGATGATTTGAATCCCCCCCCTCCCGAGAATCAGTTAAAGCCCTAATTCAAATGTTGTGGAGGAGGTGAAGGACTTAGATAAGCTGAAGGTCAGTGAGCAGAGCTGCGTCCAAAGCAATAATTTCACAGAACGCTCCTCTGCAGAAACATGATGGGATTTTTAATAATGAAAATAAGATGCACAAATTTGAGAGGGACAGATCTAAGGAGGGGTTTGAGAGCCCTTCCAGAATAAAATTACAGCACTGCTGGCTGATGTATTAGGAACAGTTTGATCACTCACTGAGAATAAAAAACCTTTCTATGAGGTCTCTGTGCTATCTTAAGAACATAAAAATTGCTGCTGCTGGGTCAGACCAGTGGTCCATCGTGCCTAGCAGTCTGCTCCCACAGCGGCCCTCAGGTCAAAGACCAGTGCCCTAATTGAGACTAGCGTTCTGGTTCAGCAGGAACTTGTCTAACTTTGTCTTGAATCCCTGGAGGGTGTTTTTCCCTATAACAACCTCCGGAAGAGCGTTCCAGAGTTCTACCACTATCTGGGTGAAGAAGAACTTCCTTACGTTTGTACGGAATCTATCCCCTTTCAACTTTAGAGAGTGCCCTCTCGTTCTCTCTACCTTGGATAGTGTGAACTGTCTGTCTTTATCTACTAAGTCTATTCCCTTCATTATCTTGAATGTTTCGATCATGTCCCCTCTTTTCAAGGGAGAAGAGGCCCAGTTTCTCTAATCTCTCACTGTGCGGCAACTCCTCCAACCCCTTAACCATTTTAGTTGCTCTTCTCTGGACCCTTTCGAGTAGTACTGTGTCCTTCTTCATGTACGGCAACCAGTGCTGGATGCAGTATTCCAGGTGGGGGCGTATCATATCCCAGTACAGCGGCATGATAACCTTTTCCGATCTGTTTGTGATCCCCTTCTTAATAATCCCTAGCATTCTGTTCGCCCATTGCGCGGACGGCTTCATTGACTTGTCTACCAGTACTCCCAAGTCTCTTTCCTGGGGGGTCTCTCCGAGTACTGCACCAGACATCCTGTATAGGATTTTTGTTACCGACATGCATCACCTTACACTTATCCACGTTAAACCTCATTCACCATGTCACGGCCCATTTCTCGTGCGTGTTTATGTCATGTTGCAGGTCTTCGCAATCATTCTGTGTTTTCACTAGTCTGAATAACTTTGTATCGTCTGCAAATTTAATCACATCGCAACATAAGAGTTACCTTATTGGGACAGACTGAAGGTCCATCAAGCCCAGTATCATGTTTCCAACAGTGGTCAACCCAGGTCCCAAGTAGTTAAACTTTTCTCATTTATACGTCAGGTATGACATAGTCAACTCTGAATAAAAGACCTTGAGACTGTAGGAGGAAGGTCCACGGCAATCCAATATATTCAATGAAGGGCTGCATCTGAGTCAAAGTGTTCCACTGCAGACTTAGCTGACCAAGCCAATATTGAGTGGCAGACTAGCTAAGGCCTAGCAACCAAAGATAGACCTGCTTTTAAGGTTGGTCTAAGAACATACGATTGCTGAGAAAAGAATTGGTTATGGATTTATTTAGCTGAAGAGAAATAAGGGGCAACAAGTAAACCTATTGAAACCTTTTTAGTTGTCTGTCCTAACTTCGACCCCTCCATCAGATCAGGTCAAGGGGATGAAGGGAGCATCGCATTGTATTCAGGTGTGGCGAAAACGAAGAGTAGGACATTGCAGTTTTTGATGACGTCTACTGCAAGATTGATTACGGGCGCTTCACGGATGGCCCATATGATGCCGATTTTGAAGCAGATGTATTGGCTGCTTATACAATAGTTCATCAGGTTCTGTGTTACAAAGCCTCTGGATGTTTTCAAGATTTGTTAGAGTTGTTCAGGGAGGGAATTAAGATCTGAAAATGGTATGAGTTTATCAATGGAAAGCAAGAAGAATGTGATGCATGCAAGGGTCAGGAATTCTGTTTTCAGTAGTAGCAATGGTGATATTTTGGTAAATGCATTGCCAGGTCAGCTGTGTTTATGCAAGAGTAGAGCTATCTTTAAAAAACTTTTGAAGACAACGTTATTTGTTGATGTGAGCAAAATAAGAGTGGCCAGTAGGGTAGGCGGCAGGCCAACTTTTATTGAATATGTGATGTATTCTTTTTAATTATTTTGCAAGTTGATTGAAAAACTGCCCAGGATTTTTAGGCAGTATATAAATTTATAAATAAATAACCCCATTTTTACAAAACCGAGATAGTGCTTTTTAGTGCAGGCAGGCGCGCTGAATGCTCTGCGCTGCTCCTGATACTCGTAGAGTTCCTATGAATGTCAGGAGAAGCACAGAGCATTCAGCACGCTAGCCTGTGCTAAAAAACGCTTTTGTGGTAAGGGGGGGGAGTAAATAAATAAATAGGGGAGAGTGTGGCACAGTAGTTAAAGCTACAGTCTCAGCACCCTGAGGTTATGGGTTGAAACCCACACTGCTCCTTGTGACCCTGGGCAAGTCACTTAATTCCTCCTTTGTCCCAGGTACATTAGAGAGATTGTGAGCCCGCCAGGACAAGCAGGGAAAAAGGTTGAATACCTGAATAAATTCATGTGCATTGTTCTGAGCTCCCCTGGGAGAACAGTATAGAAAACTGAATGAAGAGTTTCAGCCTCTGATAACCAGAGCTGGTATTGTGACATCATAATGCCTCATTCCACCAATAAGAGCCAACCTCATCAGTGATGTCACAATGGCTTGATTGTCCTACACTTGGCTCATTTTTACTACGTTTTGATTTCTAGAGTAGCGCAGTGGTTAAAACTACAGCCTCAGCACCCTGAAGTTGTGGGTTCAAACCCATGCTGCTCCTTGTGACCCTGAGCAAGTCACTTAATCCCCCCAGCTGTACACCTGGCTGGGCCTCCGCGTATGCGGATCGCCGGACTTGATGGACCGAAGATCTGATCCGGAGATGGCGGTTCTTATGTTCTTATGAATAGCAAGATTCCGGAATCCCAGAGAGTAGCAACATTCCAGAGCTGAGATTGTGATATGAACAAGAGGACATGGACTGAAGCTAAGGGGGGACAAGTCCAGTTCAAATCAGGAAGTTCTGCTTCACGCAACGAGTGGTGGACAGCTGGAATGCTCTCCCAGAGGAGGTTATTGCGGAATCCACCGTTCTAGGATTTAAAAGCAAACTAGACGCACATCTCCTTATGAGAGGCATAGAGGGATATGGGTGACTAAAATTACGCCAGGTGTACACCTGGCTGGGCCTTCGCGTGTGCGGCTCGCCGGACTTGATGGACCGAAGGTCTGATCCAGAGATGGTGGTTCTTATGTTCTTATGTTTGATTTGGTGCAGTTTTCCCCCCAGTACTGAGGTCTTCCTCTTTCTTTGTAACATTGTACACGTTTTAGAGAATTTTGTGCAATATTTATTAGCCTTCTCACATTCCTCAGAGTCATTCAAAATTCGGCAGTTCGACTGATTTTTGGGCTGAAGAAATGGGAACACATAAGCCCCTATTATCAAAAACTCCATTGGTTGCCCCTGGAGGTGCGAATTCTGCCCCCCCCCCCCCACTTATCTAGTTTCCCAATTTAACCTGGCAAGTTCTATTAGGCCCACACGAAGAACACATCTGTTCACCTATCCAACAATAAAGACCTGCCACTTCAAAAGATTCCTCGCCTTCCAGGCAGGCAAATGGAACGACTGGCTGAGTAACGTTATCACGCTCTCCTCAACCTACTTCAGTTTCAGAAAATTGGTCAAAACGAGTTTGTTCAATTGATTTGTAAACTAAGAATTTTTATAGCTCTGCTATTCCAACCAGTAACCTTAAGAACTATATAGCTTTCCACTTCTTTCATTATGTAAAATTGTATTGATGACTCTGAATTGTGACCTCTTCGCTGATTGTCCAGCGCTTCTTGTTGTAAACCGCCTCGAACTTCATGGCTTTGGCGGTATATAAGAATAAAATTATTATTATTATTATATACACACACATTTTAACCAAATTTTGCATGTAATTGTGCATATTTTCAGCCAGGCTATACAGAGGTGCTTCCACGGGCACATTAAGGTCAGGGGAATAAAAACTTCACATACATGTACTTTTCAAATGTACTAACGCTATTTTGATCCCACTTGGACATTGTACACTTGGCTTGTAGCTGACTCCAGCACATGCTGCACAATTGCTCATTTTTAACAGGAAGTGACATGGCTTATAAGAGCTCCTGCACATTTGCAAACAACGCAGGTTCGTCATAATTACCCTGAAAGGAGGAATTTCTGAATATCAAGGTTGACACGGTGTTGCTATATCCGGTTAAGACTAGATTTACCTTGTTGAGTATGAGATTCACATTTTTTTTTTTGGAACTAAATATTTTTTTAAGTGCTAAAAAAATTTGATTCATTTAAGGAAAGAACATTCAGTTTTCTATGTATCAAGTTCCTGGCTGAAATGATATTTGTACAATCAATGTCTTCAGCCAGTGTTGAGAATATACATTTTCTACATTTAAGCCAGTAATATTATATGTTGTAATCCTGGCTTTAGCTTTCCCCTCTGAGAATAGGTTTAATGTTTCCAATTAAGAGTTTAATGGAATATCTAGCAAAATTTGTTTGTTGCTGGGGTGCTTTGAGTTCTTTCTCCCTGAATTAAATGCACTTTTTCTGCTTTTCAAGGAAGTAATAATTGATCTAGAAACACCCAGAAGTCTGACTTTGCACTCAGTAAATAAAAACAGCGGCACGTTTCCCCTTGAAATGAGCAAAACCCAAAGAGAAAAGAGATGCACATTTCCCAAAGAGCAGAGAGAGACAAAACCTAACAATTTCCACAGAAGAATGGGCAGGAAAAACTGGGGGAAAAGGGAGACACAGCAGTTGAACCAGAAAAATGGGCGGGATCTTGACACTGGACCAGAAATATACGCCTGATATTCAAAACCACATACCCCCCACCTTTTACAAAACCGCAGAAGCGTTTTTTAGCGCAGATCGGCGTACTGCTCCAGTCACATGAACTCTATGAGCATCGGAAGTAGCGCAGAGCATTCAGCTTTTGCGGTTTTGAAAAATGAAGGGTTAATTAGTAGCAGCATCTTCTGCCCAGACAAATGTGGTTGACCAGGGACATGCCTTGATTTTCAGTGGTCTGATTTAGACAGTGACCCTGGCTCATTCTGGATAGGGCTGGAGCAGGATGAGGGCGCCCCCTGGAGGTATCTGCTTAAGGCAGTGGCCCCTGGCTTCACTTTGCCCCCACCACCACCACCTAAGTCGTCCATTGCAGCCCTCAACCTTTTGGCTGAAATGCTCTACAAATCCAGTACGTGCATTAATTTCAACCTTACCCACTTGACGGAGTAACTGTGAACAATCTCTTAAGATGTTACTTGGATGTCTCATTTATGGAATTTGCTAATGCTGACCATCCAAATTAAAGTGAGTTTTTAAACTATGCCCTTGAAGTGTTGTAGAAATCAACATTAGTATTCATTTTTAATGTTTAATTCCCAGTCTGAACAAGCAGGTCAAGGTGGTTTAAAAAATTAATTGTGTAATAATCTGAGGACAATTTTTTCAGTCAGGGGGAGAGTGTGGTGCAGTGGTTAAAGCTGCAGCCTCCGCACCCTGAGGTTGTGGGTTCAAACCTACACTGCTCCTTGTGAGCTTGGGCAAGTCACTTAATTCCCCCCCCCCCCCCATTGCCCCAGGTACATTAGATAGATTGTGAGCCGACCACGACAGACAGGGAAAAATAAATTCCTGTTAACCATTCTGAAAATTGAATAAATAATAGAGTTCCTTTGGCTGAAAATTGTGTCAATCCTAGTGCTGAAAGTCTGAGCAGACTTTCAAAATATGTATATGTTTAACCGAGACAAATGGAGGCTCCTTGTGGAAGGTTTAATTGGGGGGAAGAGAAGCATCCAGGTTGAGTTTATTTTCAGATGCACGTGTGTATGTGTGTGTGAATTTACTCCAGCTGGTGGCTTACAGAAATAGCAAATGTATGGTGTCTGTCATTTGTATACAGGTCCTTGTAACAGGTTTTTATAAGGGAAGCTACATGGGTGGGTTTGTTTATATATTTAATTCATTTTCTATCCCATTCTCCCTAAAGAGCTCAGGACGGGCTACAGATACATGATAAGAAACAAAAAATGGAAGACCCGATATTCCACAGTGAAAACAATCCAAATGATAAAAACAGAAAACTGTGGATAATGACGATTTGTTTATTCCTTCTTACAGAAACCACAAATAAATACCACTATAATAGTCCACATGTGTAGTCCTTCCGGACCCTACAGGGTCCAAGTTTTGGAGAACACGCCTTCCTCAGGGGTCCAGTTGGATGCTATGGGGCTCATAATCGAAACGAAAATACGTTTAAAAACTGGCCTAAATTGTTACTTAGACAATCAGTGAGACAAGTTGTCCAAGTGCCGATAATTGAACCGGGTTTTAGACGGGTCTAAAAATGACTTAGGCCAACACAGTGCTGCAGTACGTCCAGAGCTAAAAGGGGCATTCAGGAGGTGTGTTGAGGGCGGGATTTGGGCGGGACGTGGGCCGTCCTAGACTTAGTCATACTGCATGTATAATCGAAAGTGTTACAACACTGCCTAGACGGAACTTGGACGTTGTGACTTAGGCCATCTAAAACCAGGTCTAAATCACAAGAAGGTATCCAAAGTACTCAGATAACCACTGTAGGGACAAAGTACAGACCCCTACACACTCCCCCAGTGATCACTGACCCCCCCCACCATAAAAATCGTAATAACAACTTTACATATCTGCCTCCAGAACATCAGCACCTGGCAGCCTGGCATAGGAAAGCCTAGTAGAGCTGCACAGAGGTGGCTTAAGTGGTTTGGGGGGTGGGCTAGTGAACCATGGAGAGGAGGACCCAGGCCCATCAGCCACTCCAACCACTGCATGCATGGTGAAATATGTGCACCCCTCAAAAACCCCCAAACCCTTATGTGCTGCCATAGAAGTGGCACCTGCAGCCATAAGGGCTATTGGGGTGGTAGACAGGTGGGTCTAATCAGTTCTGGGGGTGTTTTGGGGGACTCATCATGACTTATAAGGTTGTTGTGGTGAGATGTGTATTAGAGAATGACACGGTGACAAAATTCATTACCGTTCCCGTCCTCGCAGATAACCGCAGTAAACAATCTTCATGTCATTCTTTAAGGAGAGAGGGAAGAATCAGAGTATGAATGGCCACAACCACTGACCCCCAAGCTTTGCTTTGAAGAATGCCGGTGTAGAAGGACTGAGGTTGAAATAGACACTAGAAAATGACATGGGATTATTTCCCGCGGTTATCCGCGGGGACGGGAACGGTGATGAATTTTGTCACCGTGTCATTCTCTAATGTGTATGTGGCACCCTTTTTGTGAAGTTCACAGCAGTGCCCTGTTAGGTACCCCACTACTCTGGTGCAATGTTTGGGTGTCCAGTCCATCACTTTGCTGACCCCGCCCACGTCCAAAAGGTCTTTTTCTAGCCGTTTTTGACTTGGACGAATTTTTGGATGAAAATGGGGTATAAAGACGGACGACTTAGCGGTCTGGATGATCAGATGGCTGGACATACAGTTAGATGATTTTTTGGGGGAAAAAAATATGTTGGACGTATTTTTCGAAAATGGACCTTTTCCCATTCCCGACTTTGGGTGACTAGTGACTTAGGCCCAGAACTGACTTAGACGTATCTTTTGATTATGTCCCACCATGTTCTCAGAAAACAATTGTGGACTAAAAACAATGAACAACTCTCCGAAAGACTGAGTACGAGCAGAGTGGTGCCAAAAAGCTCAATATACAGTTTGCCATAGTTACAGTACAAGGTTTTTTGATACCTGTTTTTATCCTATTTCACAATCATACAATATAAATATCACCAAAGTGCAAAAAAGGGGGATGTAGAAGATTCACCTCAGGGTCTTCAGAAGGCCAGCTGGGTCGTAAGACTCAAGCTGGCTGGACTCCTCATTAGTCCCATTGCCTAAATATTGTTCCTTTATTTCATTTCTCCTTAATTTTTTATGTTTAATTAGTAAGTTTGATTTCTTATATAAATATACACACCAGCTATTATGCCTGCAGCAACAAGTTTTAGTTAGCGCTTATCCGCATTCGGTTCCAAAAGCTCACCTGAGGAGTGTTGAAATGGATATCACGTCAGAGAGGTGTTGATGCTAAACAAGCTACGTACACGATCTTGATCAAGTTTATTAATATGATGAATAAGGTGTATATTTATATAAGAAATCAAACTTACTAATTAAACATAAAAAATTTAAGGAGGTTGGGCAGACTGGATGGACCATTCGGGTCTTTATCTGCCGTCATCATCTACTATGTAAATGAAATACAGAAACAATATTTAGGCAATGCGACTAATGAAGAGTCCAGCCAGCTTGAGTCTTACGACCCTGAGGTGAAACACTAGCAATCTACTATATCCCCCTTTTTTGCACTTATCCTATTTCGACACAAACTACGGATCTAATACCAATATGCATAACACTGGCCAGCACTCATTTGGTGCCTCAAATGTCAGACCTGTTTCTGGGTAGATTTGACCTGCTGATTCCAAAAAATGGCCCCAGTTCTCTCCTATCAGCTCTAGTTTTCGAGATATAGAACATGTGCCATATAACACTCTTCACTCTGCTTATTTATTGCAATTTTAACATATTTTACAAGAGATCTCTTGTTCAGGGAAAACAGGTGGAAACAACTTGCAAGCAACGTCAACACAATATATTGTCAAAGTGGACTCTGGCCCTTAAAAATTCAGGCCTCTATAAATTGGTAGATGATGCAGAGTCAATTAGACTTCTGACAAATAGAAATACTCTTTACTCCTGTATTTGGCTTATGTTGGCTCCACCAGCACTGAAAAGCGCATCCAGGACCTTGTGTTTGAGAGAGTGAAAGAATGAAACAGAGAGAGAGTGTGAGAGAGTGTGAGAGAGTGAGTGATAGAGAGTGAGAGAGAGTGAAAGAGAGAGAGAAAGAGTGAAACAGAGAGAGAGGGAACTAGACAATGAAAAGCTGGACAGAAAGAAGTAGGAGACAAGTATGGAGAGAATCTGGTAGAGACCATAAGAGAAAGGGGGGGAAGGGCAGCTAAAACAAAGAGAGATACAGAATGTTTTTAAACAAAGACTTCTTTATCCACAGAAAGATAATAAGAAACAGTCCTCTCTGAATAAGGCTCACAGAAAGAAAGAGAAAGGCTTTGCCAGGGTTTCATTTCACTTCTGCATGTTATCATTATAATTCATAACATGCAGATTATGTAAAAAGCATTCTGATTTTTGGGAACTTTTCCAGAGGGATGAGTAACCTTCCTTTTCAGGATTAGATGAGAATTATTCTCCCTGACATGTGGAAACAGAAATAAGAGAAGAAACAATGGTGATTATTTGCTGGCAGAACTGGGAGTATACATCTGAAAGCATGGAAGAAATGTTCTCCTCTGTGCTCCTTCTGCACTGTGGAAGATGGCAGGATAGCTGCTTAGAGAAAAATGAAAAAGGGGGAGGGGGGAGTGGGACAGATATGCCAAGGAGCAGAAGAGAGCATCCAAGAGAGAAAGTGACAGACAGACATAAGGAGCAGGAAAAAAGAGAAGGGAGAGAGACAGACGCACACAAACACACAGAAGGAAGGAGAGAGAGAATGGATCAAAAAAGAGAGACAAGAAATGTGCAATAAAATGTTGCACTTATTCATTGAGCTTTCTTATTTTTTTTTTTCTTTGTTAATCTTTATTTCCATAGAGAGACAAAAAAAGGTATTGGGGGAGGGGCAGGGGGAAGAAGAGAGAGAGAGCTCCTGGGAGGCAATGTCGGAGAGATCAAAGGGGGAAAGAGGAATGGAGGAAAAAGGCATAGATGCAAAAGAGAGAACGAGGAAAACAATGAAAAAGAAATGATAGGAGAAAGGGAGAGAAAACAAAATACACAAAAGGAACGTGAAAGAAAGAACACAAAGAGAGGTGGGGATAAGAAAGGAGATGGAATAAAAAATAGAAGACAGAAACTTATAATAGTTTGCGGTTCATAAGTGACAGCTCCTTGCATAGCCCTCCTTCATTACCACTGTCATGCCTAATGTATCTAATTAATGCCCAGCTACATTTCCTCCTTCCCCCGTACATGATAATTAAACTTTCATTCTCAGTAAAGGTGGGGGAAGGGAAAGGAAGTCAGGTGCATTTCTCTCTCAGTGGAAGGCAGCTCCAGAAAAGTGGGTTCTAGTCCCAGCCTGGTCAGAAGCCAATGGAAGCTGCTACCCTGAGAGCACAAAGGTCTAGCGTTAGACATGGGGGGGCCGAGGGAAGCTTCAGAATATAAGACTGCTTCCAGGAACAGTTATGCAGAGGGCAAAGCAGCCATGTTTTCCATCCTCCAGGATATTCAAGAAACCTGCACAGAGAACATCTATGAGGACAGCCTTGAATTTATCCATTTTTATTAGGGCACCTTATAATAAAGTCACAATGAAGACTGTGAGCAAAACCAGGTGAACAGTATGGGATAGCGAGAAGGCCAATTTGAAAACTGTGGGAGTAAGAAGTGGTACATAGAAACATGATGGCAGATAAAAGCCAAGTGGCCCATCTTCAGAATCCACTATCTCCTCCTCTCCCTATTGGCTAAGGCTCTTTACACCTGCTTTGTGAGGTCATAGAGCATTATTGTGATAGGCTAAGGCTCTTAACACATGCATTGTGAGGTCATAGAGCATTATAGTTATAGAAACATGATGGCAGATAAAGGCTAAGTGGCCCTCTTTGCCCATCCACAGCATCCACTATCTCCTCCTTTCCCTATTGTCTAAGGATCTTTACACCTGCATTGTGATGTCATACAGCACTATTGTTATAGAAACATAAAAATATAGAAACATGATGGCAGATAAAGGCCAAATGGTCCATCTAGTCCACAGTAACCACTATCCCTTCCTCTCTCTAAGAGATCCCACGTGACTATCCCAGGCTTTCTTGAAATCAGACTGAGAAAGAAATACCTTGAATCTCCAGAGGCAGGAGACATTAAACCATGAATAAGTCTGGTTAATGCAGGGCACAGAAAGGCAGATTATGAGACTCAGAGTACAAGGAGTAGTGGGATATAAAGATAGAGAGAAAGGTGAGCAACAAGAGATGTTAATACCACTGTGGGGTTTTTCCTTCCCTTTCTCCTTCCTTCTTTGCACTTCACACCATGCTTCCCCCCCCCTTTCTCCTTCCCTCTCTCTCTCTTTGTTATTGCCAATATTTAAGACTCAGCATCTGCTTAGAGAGAGATTATGAAGACTGACATGTTCTTAATCGGCAGAAGTCCAAACAGCCCAATCTAGGCCTTGGAGGAAGCCTGGTGTAACCATGGCAACCCTTTTCTCTTGCATTGCCTGACATCTACATGGTGATTACCAATCAAGCTATTCAGTTTTAAAGTTAATTACAGTTTTAATTATTTCTGCTGCCCTTAAATACAAGAAAATAGTTATTGAGAACGGAATATCTTTTCTTGTGGACTGATCTGTCGAGGTGATCTCGGGAGCCAGTTCTTTCTACCCTATGGTGTCCCCTAGGGATTTGTACTTTCACCTATGTTATTTAATTTGCTTCTTTCTCTTTTTTGCCTTTTTTACTCCAGTCGCTCGTATTAGTAGGGCAGGATTAACCAATAGGCCAAGTAGGCACGTGCCTAGGGCCCGAAATGGTCAGGGGGGCCCGATGAAGGAGGGCATCAACATTGTTTTTTCCAAATGGCGATGGGCCCTTCCAGCATCGATCGAAAACGTGACCCCCCCAATCGACAGAAAGTAAGACAAGCAAGCAAAGAAAGGCAATGGGAACTGTAATTGTGCAAGCGGTGCTGCTTGCCCAAAGCTTCCCTCTGACTCAGCTTCCTGTTTCCGCCTGGGCGCATGGTGGGGCGGGGCAAGGGGCCCAGTGTACTTGGGTGCCTAGGGGCCCTTGATGAATTAATCCTGCCCTGTGTAGTAGTGACTACTTTTATGGTGACAAGCTTTTAAAAGCCTTTCTAGATCCAGCTTCTTTAGATTTAACTAATATGAATTCTTGCTTTTCTGCAACAGCTGATTGGCTGACATGTAATCTACTTAAATTCTCTTAAATCTAAAACGATGTGGATCACCAATCAGTGAACCGTAGCTCCAACCCTAGCCATATACTTCCTTTTGTTACCACCCTCAAAATTTGGGGAATCTTTTAGAAAAGGCATTTAAAATACTTTTGCAGTTTTAAGTGGTTGGGAAGATGTAGCAGCCATATTGACTTCAGGGCCAGCATGGGCCAGAATAACTGTGGATCATCCTGCCCCCAACCAGGCCAGTAGACCATCGGTGTTTGTAAGGTGGGCCTGGGGAGTATACTCTATGAGTGGGGGCTGACTTTGTTCAGGGAAGTTGGGAGAGGAGCCTGCTTTTGTTTGGGAAAGCAGAGTGGGGTCTGCTTTTGCCATACTATTTTCAGTTTTGACTTTGACTGAAAGCATATGGTGACTTTTGGATGCAGATTCAGTTTAAGCCATAACTGAAGTTTCAAGTTTATTAAAATTTTTGATTGATCACCCATCATAGTTTCTAGGCAATGTACATAAAAAAGGGAATCTAATTATAATCTTAAAAAAATATTTAAAAACATGAGATGTGGACAATGACGTACTCAATGATACACAAAAGGGACTGGGTGGAACTACGATAAATTCAGATAAGTAAACATAAAGAGGTGAAAACAAGAAGGAAAGGGGCAAGTGGGTGGCAGATTGAGTTCAAATCACGAGCAAAGTATCAGGGTCGAGAACGTTTTACTGGATCCTAAAAGGAGACAAGGCGATGGTCATTGCTCGCATGCATCTTTGAAAAGGACACTTTTTAATGCTCCTTTAAATTTGTTTAAACTTTTTTGCTCCCTAAGGAAAGAGGGTAAAGAATTTCATATTGAGGGGACAGTTACGGAGAATATTGTTGTGTGGCGAGTATTAATAACCTTTAGAGAGGGAATAAATAAGTGTTGATTTATCGATCTGAGTAATCTTGGTTGAGCATGGGGACTAAGAAGTTTATCACCCCTCTCCCCCCCCCCCCCCCGGTTATGGTCACTCTCTAATGAAGATGAAAAGCTTTCATATAGCTGAAACCTAGAATTTTGGTGATCTGAGGAGCCTCTTTTTCTATAGATTTTCTTGTAAATGCCTGGTCACATGTGAAAATAAGTTTTGGTTTTCTGTATCTTATTTATTAGAAAAATTCTTATTGGTTAAACCTGTTCTTCAAGGAAATGTTTCATGAAATATTTTAGTTTGAGAGGGGTTTAGAAACTAAAAAAGAAAGTAACAAACTTTTGCTTTCTCTATCTATGTTTTATCTTCATCCCTCTTCCTTGTCTTTTTGACTTTTTGGATGTGTTATGTCTGGTTATATATTTTGATATATAACACTTTGGTGTCAGATGAGATGATTTGCTGTAAACTGACTTGATATCATTATTTAAAAGAAGAATATCAAAATGACATAATAAGTAAACAAACCCAAGTTTCCTTTGCTTTGCTGCCCTTCCTCATATCAGGGCTCTTTGCCCTTCTCTAGATAACTCTGCTCTAATTGCTCTGGACTATTGTAATCTTTGACACGCAGCTCCTGATTGGTAAGGCCCAACTTTAGTGCAGGAAGAGGTGGTCGGAGCATACAGCAAGTGATTTCTTTCACTCGCCAGCGCTCCGGCTGCCCTCTCCAGTCTCCCCCATGAAAAACTGTATTCGCGGTTTTTTAAGATTCGCGGGGGTTCCTGGAATGGAACCCCCATGAAAATTTGGGGGGGGGGGGTAGATACTGTACCACTAGGAAATCCAGTGTGTTTGCCACTTCTCAAAGCTGATCATTGGTTAACAGTTACCTACTGTATCAAACTCAACATGTTAATTTTAGCTTAAGATGCATTCTATTTTAATCTATTTTTTTTGCATTTGTCTAACTTACTCAATATCTATCATCCTATTAGGACCTTGAGATCACAGACCCAGAATTGTCTATTGCTCCATTCATCTGATTTTGCAAGATTGGAGACTACTCACCAGACCACTTTTTAGTTTCTGGCCCCTGCCCTTTAGAATTCTCTTCCCCATTTCCTAAGGATCAAGCCCAATTTCTAGAAGTTTAAAAGAGGCCCTAGAGCCTACTTTTTTTGAGGTGGTGTTTGAGATACATAGCATGTGAGATACATAGCATGGCAGCTCTCTTTACTCTACACCCTATACATTTGTTTTTCTGCATCTCTTACTTTGCATTTCTGCCTGTTGATGCTACATAAACTGCTTTGGTTGTAATCCAGAAAGGTGGCATAATCAAGAACCCAATAAGCACAAAACAGTCTTAATTATCCCATTAACAATAATTGATAAAGTCTAAGGCTACAATAAAAATGCCATTCAAGAATAAAATTATTGTAGAATCAATTAACATTTATCTGAATGAAGCTGATGAATTACATAGAACATTACAACAGCTTTAAAACAAAGAAGTCTTTGAGTCAGTGATGAACAGCACAACATAAAATATTTCAAGTATTATTGAATCTCAGCTATTTGAAATATTCCAAAGTCCTAATTTATGCAAGTGATACCACACCAATGTTGCTTAATGAAAGTCTGTAACAAAGTATTCTATATATCCTGTGAATCACTTAACTCTTCTGTACCTGAATGCAATTTACCTTCAGCTACAACTGAAAAAGATGTGAGCTAAACCAAAATCCCTTCCCATTCTTGCACTACAGGCCTAAACACTTTCAGCACCATGGACATTTCCCATGTACAGGGAGATAGTCACTTTGTGCTGCTGCATAAACACTTTCAGCACCATGGACACTTCCCATGTACAGGGAGATAGTCCACTTTCAGCACCATGGACACTTCCCATGTACAGGGAGATAGTCACTTTGTGCTGCTGCATAAACACTTTCAGCACCATGGACACTTCCCATGTACAGGGAGATAGTCACTTTGTGCTGCTGCATAAACACTTTCAGCACCATGGACACTTCCCATGTACAGGGAGATAGTCACTTTGTGCTGCTGCATAAACACTTTCAGCACCATGGACACTTCCCATGTACAGGGAGATAGTCACTTTGTGCTGCTGCATAAACACTTTCAGCACCATGGACACTTCCCATGTACAGGGAGATAGTCACTTTGTGCTGCTGCATAAACACTTTCAGCACCATGGACACTTCCCATGTACAGGGAAATAGTCACTTTGTGCTGCTGCATAAACACTTTCAGCACCATGGACACTTCCCATGTACAGGGAGATAGTCACTTTGTGCTGCTGCATAAATACTTTTGATGCCATTGGCTCTTTACAACTATTTGGAGTCAACTTTTTGCTGCTGCATAAACACTTTCAGTGCCATGGACTCTTCCCAGCTATATGGAGTCAACTTTTTGCTGCTGCATAAACACTTTCAGTGCCATGGACTCTTCCCAGCTATATGGAGTCAACTTTTTGCTGCTGTATAAACACTTTCAGTGCCATGGACTCTTCCCAGCTATTTGGAAAGAAGCACTGTACTTTGTGCTGCTTCCTAAACACTATCAGCGCCATGGACACTTTCTAGTTACAGGAAAAAAAGTGACATTTTGCTCATATTCAGCACATTTGCTCACATATTTTCAGCACCAAAGTCACTCCTCACCAGTTTGGTTGTAGTCCAGTTCTTGATATTGCATAAACACTTTCAGCCCCATGGACACTTACCATGTATAGGGAGTCACTTTGTGCTTTTGCACAGACATTTTCAACATCATGGACACTTTCCTGCACTGCATTAAACATTTTCAGTACCATAGATCTCTAACTACTGGGAAAGTTCAAACTAGAACTAACCTTAGGAGCGATACTTTTTGTGCCATGTTAAAGCATTGATTGATCAGCTAGTTTGCATGGCATTTCAATTTATTTATTTTTTTGTTTTGAAATATTTTTATTGAACAAAATGGGCATTTCAATATTAATGACCTTATTTGCATGGCCGGATCACAGAATGAGCGATCAAAGAGAAAAACACGCAATGAGCCATTTTGTTCATAGGGTTGGCAAATACGATCAGTTGCTAAACCAGTTTAGCGATGCTCATTAGACAATCAGAGACTTACATCTAGCCCCCAGTGTTTATCTGGTAGACTCCAAGTACAGTAATATCTAGAAATCCTAGTGGAAATACAGGTGCTTCTATAGATTAAAACTTGGCTGTGGGGGCTGGATTCACTTTGCATCTCAGAAGAAGGATGCAAAGTGTCAGGTAGGTTAGTTGGGAGAGAGGCAGGTAGTTGATTGGTAACATGTGGATTGAGAGAACTTTTATTGTATCCTTGTTGTACCACAGCATGGATGTATTCTTGTTATTGCATTTCTATGTTTGTGTAAAATCTTATACAAGTGGCTGAAACAGCTGAATATTTCAGAACTATGGATACTGTGACAGCTCTGAAGGGAATAAAATATAGTGGCACTGTTTGGTTCAGTCCTGATACAATAATGATTGCTCATCTAAGTGTGCATCTACACAGCTATGAACAGTAACACCTTTTAACATAAATATTGCCATACTTTTTAAAGTGTTTACCTCTTTATGTGTACTTTAGTAGTCTGTTAGTGTGTGATAGAGAGAAAGTGGGAAACAAACCGTACACATCAACCTGAGATAAAGTAGAGCTCATTGAATACAGTCAGCTATTAAAATATCAAACATGTATAATAACCAATCTATCTTGCAGACCCTTGTAGACCCGACATGGTTCATGTTTCGGCTATGAAATGAAAGCCTGCCTCAGGGGTACCGATGATAATCTGAGAGATGGTGCTCAAGCACTTCAAAGTCCAATGCACTATGTGTCAAATTATAAAAAGATCTCTGGTAAAAAGAAAAAAAAAAATCATATCGCTTGAGAGCTCCATGGCTTGAGCGCCATCTGTGACATTATCATCTGTACTCCTGAGGCATGCTTTCATTTCAAAGCCAAAACACGGCCCTTGTCGGGTCTACGAGGGTCTGCAAGATAGATTGGTTATTATACATGTTTGATATTTTAATAGCTTACTATATTCAATGAACTCTACTTTATCTCAGGTTGATGTGTACGGTTCCTTCCCCACTTTCTCTCTATTGCATATTTATCATGGGGTTATTTGCCTTGTTTTTTTAGTGTGCGATAGAGCAAGCATTGCATCATCCATGTGTGGTTCCTGTCAAGGCAGATGTAAGGGAGGGAGGGTAAGGGAAACATGAGCATCCTGATTACTGGTTCTTTCATTTCTGAACACCTCTGCATTATTGCTGATAAATACAATGCTTTGAAAGAATCCCAGTAAGTGCCTAAATGACTGTAAGAAAATCCCAGCATCTGAATTATTTATGATAAATTTAGATTAGATGGTCACAGTTATCGCCTTTTTAGGTTTATGCTGGGAAGATAGAATTCACTTATCTTCTAGTCATTGTGTTGGGGGAGGGAGGGGTTCTGTTGGAAGAAAGCTTGTGATATGAGGAACAGGAGATTGAATGAACAGGAAAACTGACCACACCTGTTGTCCAAAGAGCAATATATGTGAGTTTGTCTGGGGTAAGGTTAGGTTATGTAGGGGGGGGGGGGGGAGATGAGTCTTTCTGGGACACTGCAGGCTCCCAGTGTTGCAGCAGTGGGTGTGTGAAGGAATGGAGTGTTTCTGGAGCAGGAGTGAGTCCTTTTGCTGAAGCAAATGCCCTGATGCTTATACTATGAATGCATATAAAGATCAACTGAAAATTTACATTATCCTTCAAAAGAGAATACTATGACAAGAGAATCAGTGAAGCTATGTTTTCTTCCAAAGAGCTATTCAATAGTCTTCAGAAAACTCACTGCAGTATATTCACATCAAAATGATTATTCTCTAGTCAGGATTTTATGTTATTTTTTTACCAGTAAAATTCAGAATACTGTAAGTGTCTTTTCCTGTTAGTGAATGTTAGACAGAATTTCAATCTGTATCTTTCGCCCAGCTTAAGCTCATTGCCAAAGGTCTTAATAGGTCATTTTGTCCTTTGGACCCCTGCTCGATTGAAACATACTTATCAATTAAGGAGGATCTCTTTAAAACAGGGGTGTGTTCCTGCAAAATTGAAAAAGGCCGTTGTTTGCCCCATATTAAAACGTCAACATCCTAAGGTTATTTCTATTGTCCTATTTCCTCACTTGCATTTCTCGAAAAAAAAAAAAAAAATTACCGGAAAAAGTTATTCTATGGCAATTGCAAGGGTTTTTTTTTTTTCCTGATGAAAATAGCTCTTTGGATGAATATCAATTTGGTTTTCACCCTAAGCACTCTACTGAGTTACTGCTTCAATCTACATTAGAGCAAATATGAATAGGTATTGACCATGGTACGTCCTTTTTAATGATTTTCTTAGACATTTTTGTCATCAGAATCTCATGCTAAGATTAAAATCATTGGGTATTGATGGGAAAGTGTTAGACTGGTTCAATTCCTTTATATCTGAAAGGAACTTTCAGGTCCAGTATCTGCATAATAATTCTGATTGATGCCCTTTTGTTGCAGGTGTACCTCAGGGAATTTCTCTGTCTGATGTTTTGTTTGACATCTATTTGCAACGTCTTTACTAGGTCCTATCACGGTTAGATGTTGGTTATCATCTCTATACATGATATACAGTTTATTGTTCCAATTATGGAGCTAATTTCTGCAACTCTTGATCATTTGATAATGCGATTAGCAATCATCTCAAATTAAGAGGTCTTTTTATTAAGGTGTGCTAACTGATTTGCTACGGCATCCATTATATTCTGGCATGGATGTAGTGGGCTATACATTTTTAAAATAAATAAATCAGTGTTTATGAAGATGCTTATCTGTAGCATGGCAAGGGCTCATTGACAGAGAAAAGGTGTACCTATCTGTAAGGGATTTCTAGAGCATGGTTGGCCTTACTGTTGGATCAAGAGGGAGGCTCTGGGTCATAATTGTGAATAGTATGTGTGGGGGTTTCAGGGACATGGGTTGGGTATCGCTGCTGGGACAGTGTGAGAATGAAGGGGAAAAGCCAACCACAGAAGAACATTGAATTTGCAGCAGAGGAAGAGCTCTTCAAGGAAAAGTTGGTGTGTATATAATGCATATTGCACCTTGCTAAACCTTCAAGAGTGGAAGAACCAAGAATGGGAGAAAGAGAAATCTCCCTAGAAAGAAAAAGAAAGAGAGGCAAGAGGCTCCTGGCAAACATTTAATATGGACAAAATATAGTGAGCAATTTTCAAAGCCAGTAATTAGAGCAAATAATGATTTACCTGGGTAAACTTATCATCTGAAAATAGCTCTCCCTCGATCCAGCTAAAAGCGAGTCCATGAGTCCACAATAAGGGGGTCATTTTATAGATTCAGTTTCATGCATCTGTGGTCATATACCTACATAAATGGTCTGGTAATCCCAACTGCACCAGAGTACCCCTCTTCACATGATGGTGTGTGCTGGGCTTTCCTTCATTCACATGCTGCTCCAACTGGTAGGCTCTTACAGAGTTTACAAGTACACACAGAGATGATTAAAAAAAGACTCGGCTTGGACATTTACACTTGCAGTGTAGGCTTGGTTTTGACTGCTTATGCTGGGATTTTATGACAGCACATTTAAGAGAGGAAAAAAAACGTATGCCGCTTTAAAAGCAACTTAAAGTGTTTCTTATTCAAAGATGCTTTCAGTCTCTAGATGTACAAAAGCAATTCCATTTCTCTATACCTTTTCCCCTATCATAATGTTCTTGCCTTGAATGTGTTCCTATTATTTAAATAGTGTATTTCTACCCCGTTCATCCTTTCGTTCCAGTTCGTCTGATTATCTGTAATTTGTAATAATGTCATTGTATTTTAATTTGTATGGTACCCAATTTTATTTAATTGTATCTTGCTTAGTGAATAAAATAAGCAAGTGAATCAAATTTTAATAAAAACTTGAAACTTGAACTTGATATTGCCTAAGTAGGCATCAAGTTGCCCTCTTAAAATCTAGGCACCCTCTTATAAAATTATCCTCTTAGGGAGCAGTTCTGTAAGACTACATGTACAGTCAATGCCAGGAACACATGGAAATGTTGGTACCCTGGTCACTTCCATGTGCACGTGGACACCTATGTGCACAAAAGACCTTTTCTCGCCTATGTACCCTTCTATAAGGATGTGGCATTATTTGATGGCAAATATTTTGCAGGTGGGCAATCCCATGGTTGAAGTTTGAGCGGAGCAGGGGCATTTATGTGCATATATTTTGAAATATTATAATGTTGGCAAATTCTTTACCAGTCTAGGCATGATCACTCGCACTAAATGATATATATTCTTGCACCTACAATATAGGCACAGATTTGACCTGTCAAGCTTGTATTCTGTAAAAAAAAAAAAAAAAATAGTCCCTTCATTGCATTACTTCATTCATAGAGGAAAAGTATCACTGTTTGCTGACGATGCCAAACTATGCAACATAGTTGGCAAAAGCAGTGTGCCTGACTTTATGACGCAGGACCTAAGACAGCTTGAACAGTGGTCATCAACTTGGCAGCTGGGCTTCAATGCTAAAAAATGTAAAGTAATGCACCTAGGCAAAAAAAATCCACACAGAACTTACACACTAAATGGTGAAACCTTGTCCAGGACCACGGTGGAACGTGACTTAGGAGTGATCATTAGCGACGATATGAAGGCTGCCAATCAAGTAGAGAAGGCATCGTCCAAGGCAAGACAAATGATGGGCTGTATCCATAGGGGTTTTGTCAGCAGAAAACCTGAAATCATAATGCCGCTGTACAGATCCATGGTGAGACCTCATCTCGAGTATTGTGTTCAATTCTGGAGACCACACTACCGAAAAGATGTGTTGAGAATTGAGTCGGTTCAGCGAATGGCTACCAGGATGGTTTTGGGGCTCAGGGAACTCACGTATGAAGAAAGGTTAGAAAAACTGCGGATGTACTCACTGGAGGAGCGAAGAGAGAGAGGGGACATGATTGAGACCTTTAAGTATATTACTGGGCGTATAGAGGTGAAAGATGATATCTTCAGTCTTACAGGGCCCTCAGTAACCAGAGGACACTCGCTGAAAATCAGGGGAGGGAAATTTCAGGGTGATGCGAGGAAGTACTTCTTCACTGAAAGGGTGGTAGATCATTGGAACGAGCTGCCTCAGAGGGTGATTGAGGCCAGCAGCGTGTTAGAGTTCAAGAGAAAATGGGATATTCATGTGGGATCTCTAGGAGAGTAAGAATCAGGGAGTGGGTCATTGGTATGGGCAGACTCGATGGGCTATAGCCCTTTTCTGCCGTCAATTTCTATGTTTCTATGTTTCTACTCTCCACATGAACTTTTTTTTTCACAGGAAAATTCTAGTCGCATGAAAAAAAAATCAGATATCAAAGTCTGAAGAGCACACCCAGGGTCATTTTTAAAAAGCAAGGAGGTGGGTGCTTTCTGTTTGAAATGGTGTGCTGAAGATCTTGGGTAAAACATATGCATAGACTTTGTAACAAGGCTGAGAGTTTGGAAAGTGCCCTCCTATTCAATGAAAACTAATACTTTCCAGTGGTCTTCCCTCATTTCTCGTCAGTTTTCTGGTTTATTATTCACCCAAAAGAGCCCTCCGATCTTCACAACAACAACTGCTATCTGTCCCATCATTTAGACATTTATTTCTTGATATTCACAGGAACTACTGCAATGTCCTATATCTAGGAATAGCCAAAGCCAGGTGCAGGGCATTGCAGTTGGTACAGAATACCATGGCTAGATTGATAACAGGAACATCAATATATGAGCACATTACGCTATATCTTCGACGACTTCACTGGTTGCCAGTTGTATTTAGAATCCAATACAAAGCAATTATGATCTGTCACCAATTTCTATATGAGTAAGATGTCTAGTTATCAACCAACAAGATCACTGGGTTTAGGAAAAGTCTGTGTTGTTGAAAACAAATGTCAACCCAAAATATGCGGAAACCAATGCAATGACCTTTTCATGTGCAGGGGTAAAACTATGGCATGACCTTGTTGGCCAAATTTGGAAATGCAGTGACAGGAATTCGTTTAGAAAACTGTTAACAACACAATTATTTGTTGATGCATTTTTCTGAATATTGACTGTTATTAGAATTAATGCTGTCTGTTTTTACTTGTCCTGATTTGTTTTAAACATTTTATGTATGTAATCATTTTGTAAACCGTTTTGATATAAAACGGTATAGAAATTTTTAAAATGAATAAATAACTCTTCTTTCCCGGTCATGGCTCCTACACTTTGGAGCTCCCTACCACACCACATCCGCAATGAAAGTTCGCTTTCAAGATTCAAGGCACAACTGAAAGCTTATTACTTCTCGCAGGCCTTTTATTCAGAGTCTGACAGAGCAGATTAAAAAAACAAAACAAAAACCCGAGCAAGATAAATAAGAATTCCTTTTACTCCTTAGCCTGATGTTTAATCCTTTTCCCTTTTCCACACCTCAGATTTTATTGCAATTAACCTCTTGTTCTCTCCTCATTTTAACCCTGGTTTTATATTTGCAGTATATTACATACATTGAACTTCAACTAATCTAAAAGGGAGCAAAAGACTGTGTGAGTGAGTAAGGGGTGGGAGACGATGAGTCTTCTGGGTGGCATACTACACATGCTGAACCGTGGCGGAATGTTGTTCTAGGAAGGTCTCCCTGCACCTGCTGGAGAGAGCCATCACAAAGCTGGGTGACAGCTCCCTGCCAGGAGAAGGCGCACGCAGCGGGGAGCTGTCAGCGCTGGCCTCCGCTCTCCTCACCCCCCTAGTGCTTTCTCGCCTGGTAATTCTCCTAGTGACATGTTGTAATGACAATGCATTAGCTTGTTAAGGTTAGCAGGCAGCAATTTTTCTGGCACAGAGGGGGGCGGGCTGAGTCTAACTCCCACAGCGCCAAAAGAAAAAGGGGGGGGGAGGGGGGAAAAAAAGGACAGCAAACAACTGAGGTAGGTTCAGGCAGAACTAAAATGGATTTCTGTCCCGCTTGGAATGGACTGCATAGAACTCTTAGTGTAGTCCCTTAAGGAAGAAAAACACTTAGGGATCCTTTTCCTAAAGCGCGCTAGTGTTTTTAGCGCACGCAGGAAATTACCGTGCGCTACACTTCTAGAACAAATGCTGGCGTTAAGGTCTAGCACGCGCTATTCCGCCCTAGCACACCTTAGTAAAAGGGCCCCGTAGTGAAGTCCATTCTGTGAAGCAGTAAATTCAATCCTCCCAGAGAGAGGGAATATTCCACACAGAGAAAGTTTCTTGAAATCTCCAAAGGATTAGGAACGCACAGAGAATCCCACTGTGTACAAAGCTGGTTTATTGAAGTTACACATTGGAAAAACCTGGAACAGCAAAGGGAGAGCCATTTCTGCTGGCGAGTCTCCAGATCATCCTCTCTCCTGCACCTTTTAGTACAGTGTTTCTCAATCCTGTCCTGGTGGACTTCCAGCCGGTTAGGGTTTCAGGATTTACCTAATGAATATGCATGAGAGAGCTCTGCAGATAATGGAGGTGACAAGCATGCAAATCTGTCGCATAAATATTCATTAGGGATATCCTGAAAGCCCTGGCTGGTGGCCTATTGACAAATGGGTTAGAAGAATCTATGAAAACTGTAGAACACAAGTACTTTTCCTCCTCACCCCCCTGAAACACCCACCAAAGAGTAGTGAAAGGGTGATGGGGGAGGATAGGGGGAGGAGGAAACGAACGAGACCAAAGAAGCGAGAGAAACAGATATGATATTAATATGTGAGAGAAAATGTTTTTAAATAAAAGATGTAGAAATCAGAACGAATAGGCAGAAAAGAAACATTAGAAAAACCCAGAATGTGGGGAACAGAAAAGGCGAGATGTCTGATACCAAGGATCAGCAAAGAAAACAAATGAAGGGAGACGAGAGTCCTATAATTTCCAGAAAGCAACTCCCCCCATTTCAAAAACCTTCATTAGAAACACAATATGTGTTGGGTACAGTCAACAAATAGCTCCTGAAATCATCTGAGCATCTCACCCACCGAAATGTGCTACTGCCCCTGAAGGATCTATCCACAATTTTAAAATATTCACAAAATGCATAGGTCAGTTTAAGGCAGCACAGAAAAAGGGTACAGAGCTGATAACAGAGATCATTTACACAACTAGAAGACTCAAAACCATTTCCTCCGAGGCAAAGATCGCACAGTTGAAGAAAAGTGACGAGCAAATTCAATTCACAACAGGTGAGAAACAGCCAGAAATTTGACCCTAACTAGGAAGCATTCTTTATCCTCAAACTCTCCCTCAAACTGTCTTAAATCTTTGAAAACTAGGCAAATTTTATTTCATAAGAAAAATGTGTAAGCTTCATAAGGCCTGCTTTTCCCCCTTTCATCTAACCCCTCCGTTGCACCTCTGGATTTCAATTTTCTGTTCCTGGAATCATAAGTTTAGAGATTCACTAAGTCCTGGCTCGGCTGATTCTCCTGTCACCCTAGTCTAAGCCAGCACATTCCTTCCAGGAGTCTGAACATGTGACTAGCAAGGCTTGGCTTTCTAGCTTCAATGACTTGGGATCACCAGTTCTCGATGGGAGAAGGCACAGGCAGCTTGGCGCTGTGAGCTGTGGGCCATACCTTCCCTCTGAAAAAGACCTCCTCCCACATCTCCTAACCTCCCATAATATGGAGAGAACAAATTAATTGCTCTGTGATTTTTTTTGCAGTCATCAATCCTTTGACCTTGTTGACAATTCTGTCTGCTTAGCTTGAATTTTTGAATCTCTTCCAAGCTATCTTTTCTTTCTCCCTTGCCATCTCTTGCCCCGACCTATGAAGGCAATAATCTTAGTTTGCCTATTTATATTATATGTACATAGATATGTGGGTTTATTTGTTCTTCATTCTGTAAGACGCAGCCATAATAACCGGACTCAGGTTCCCCTCTGTGTAATAATTTCATAGAGGCGTAGGACATAGACACACAGTGGTCCCTGAGTACACTGCTGTACAGGTGCACACATTCAAAACACACAAACACATGCGAGTCTCAGAGGGGCTGTAGACAGCCGGGTCTGTGCGAGTCTGGGGCGATGCCTCTGCTAGCGTAATATTCCACCACCTGCTTGGGCACCTCGGCTAGGACACATTTGGCCAGAGCAGAAGAAGGAGCCTGTATGGGAAGGAAAGTGAAAGGGAGAGAGAGAGAGAAAAGAGTGAATGAGGGAGAAAAGTGATGGGCAGCAGGGAGTCCTTTCCTAATGGGTCTATTTCAAACACCACTCAATATGTTTTCTGGGGCTAGGATTTATTTATTTATTTAAAAATTTATATACCGCCTATACTCATAGTAGCATAGTAAATGACGGCAGATAAAGACCTGAACCGTCCATCCAGTCTGCCCATTAATTATACCCATTAAGAAATACAGGATTAGATTAACTTGTCTCTTCTTTGATATTTCTGGGCTGTAGACTGTAAAGTCTGGTATAGTCCTAGGTTCCAAATCCTGAAGTTGCCGTCCAAGCTCACTCCAGCCTTTCCAACCATCCTGTTGTTTGCAGGATATCTACCGTAAAGTCTGGCCAGTAACATCCTCCTGATCCATATTGGTGGCGTTCCCATTGATGCCCACCCCAGCCCATCATACACTGAATCACCATATATGGGACACAGACCGTGCAAGCCTGTCCAATACCGGCCCTAGTTCTTTACTTTACATCCTTCATTTTCTAATTAAGAACATAAGCATTGCCTCTGCTGGGTCAGACCAGAGGTCCATCATGCCCAGCAGTCCGCTCACGCGGCGGCTCATCAGGTCCAGGACCTGTATAGTCGCCCTCTATCTATACCCTTCTATCCCCTTTTCCTTCAGGAAATTATCTAATCCCTTCTTGAACCCCGATATCGTGCTCTGTCTTATCACACCCTCTGGAAGCTCATTCCAGGTGTCCACCACCCTTTGGGTGAAGAAGAACTTCCTAGCATTGGTTCTGAATCTGTCCCCTTTTAATTTTTCCGAGTGCCCTCTCATTCTTGTAGTTTTCGAAAGTTTGAAGAATCTGTCCCTCTCCACTTTCTCTATGCCCTTCATGATTTTGTAAGTCTCAATCATGTCCCCTCTAATTAGAGATCCTCTATTTTTATCCCACGCTTTTTTGAATTCCATCACCATTTTCCTCTCCACCACTTCCCTCGGGAGGGCATTTCAGGGCATCTACCACCCTCTCCATGAAAAAGAATTTCCTAACATTGCTCCTGAGTCTTCCTCCCTGCAACCTCAAATTATGCCATCTAATTTTACCATTTTCTCTTCAACCGAGAGCGGTTTCCATAAAATTGAATATTCATAATTACATCTCAATAACTTAAGCTAACAGACTGCCTCTCATTCCCAAGTGAAAACTAACCAACTTCACTCACCCCTACAAACAATCTCTTCACAACATGGAAGATTATAAAACTGTCAGCCTGTAGACATCAGCAACTAATGCAGGAAATACTTCATCCATAAGGATCAAACATATCCTAGAATGTATTGCCTCTACAAATAGGTGTCAACGAACAGTTTGGTCTTTAACAATTTCTTGAAGTTAAAGCGGTTAGTATATAATCTTAATGTTCCACAGCGACTTCCCAACTATCGAGAACATTCTCGATTTTGTGGCCAGAATGGACTTGATTCTATAAATGGTTTCTAATTCAATCGACACCAAGAGAAACAGCACCTACTTCATGTCATTCAAAGGTGAGCGCCATTTGCAGAATTGTACCTAGAGGCTCCTAAACCAAGTTAGACACCAGTATATTAGGGCCAGGGTTCTCATACCAACACCAGACTCAGTCCATTCCCAAACTCTGCCTCCAACCATCCATACTTTCCATGTAGGCGCCGTTAAGCACCTTGGTGTAGACATCTACACTGTGTCTACCGAGTTACAGCAGATTAATTTTTTTAAATTGGTTTAAAATTGTCTTTTAATGGTGTTTTTCAATTAACAGCACCAATTGAACCAATTAAAAATTTAGTTAAGTGCCTAGATCCAGTGGCATACCGAGGGTAAGAGGCAACTGGGATGGTAGTGCCCCTCCCCTTCCCCCACCATCTTCTCTGCCTCCCCGCTCCTTCCCTGCCCCCTCTCCACCATGTCCACCAACCCGTTCCCTACCTTGTACCTCTTGTAACTTCTCTGGCACGAGCAGCAACACCAACTTGCAGTCCGCTTTGGGTCAGCTCTCCCTCTGATGTCACTTCTTAGACGTGAGACCCGGAAGTGACACTGACGAGAAAGCCGACACTGGCGTGAGCAGCAGGTTGGAGTTGCTGTGCACTCTGGTGAAGAGATAGAGGTATGGTTGGGGGGGGGGAAGGAGTGAAGGCGCAAGCACGGTGGGGAAAGGAGTGGGAAGGAGTGGGGGGGCAGAGAGGAAGAGCACCCTCACCAAGACGCTTAATGGGAGGTAGTTTTGATAGAATAAGGGCCAATATGAGCCCTTTTTTTTGTAAACTACTCTGGCTACACTGGAAAATTCAATTCAAAGGCCTGATTCTGGCATCCAGCGCACTGCTTGTGAATGGGCTGTTGTCATTGTGTCTTCAGTGTCTGACTGTTCCTTACATCCCAAAACATTGCTGGGGGTTGCCGCAAGCGGCTTGCTCACTGAGACCTGCACAATTAGCTCACGCACAACCCCAGCGAGGCTCTGCTGCCATTTCCCAGGATTGTAGAATACCAGGCTTTGAATGTGGTTTTGGCTCGTGTGAACTACAAATTAGTTGAGACCTTTCTTTTCTAAACAGACAGCCAGGACCTAAATTCTAGACCTGTTAATGTTTCCTGAGTTGGATATTGTCTTGGTGTTCTCTTACGTAATTAATTCACTTCAGACATAAAATATCCTATATGATGATGTTAGGCTGCTTTGGGGGGTAGGATTTTTATGCAATCTATACATTGTTTGTAATGTTTTAATATCTGCATTAGGATTTGTGTATGATTTTGCTTTTTTTCGTATCATGCTTTGTGGTTGTGGCTTAAGCGTGTAATAAAGAAACCTATAATTTTAACCACAGAGGAAAGGACTCCAGCTGCAGCAGGGTTTAGGGGAAACAACCTACTTGTAGTACTGGAAAGGTAGAACCTGTTGGGTAGAAAGGGAAAAGCAGGGGCAATAGATAAGACAGCCACTGCCAAGGGGAAATAGAGAGGGAGCCAAGGGGAAAACAGGAGCGAGAAAGAGAGAGAGAAGAACTACCAAGATGGAAAAGGCCGGACTGAGACACAGGCACTGCTGAGCGGAATGGGAAGAGTCACGGCGGCCGTTTCATCACGGCTGTGATGAAATGGCTGCGATGAATCATCCTATTATGGGGAGGCTGGGCTTCAGACGGCACAGACAAACACCCCAGCCATTCGGTGAGTAGCTGACAACTCCGACGGCAGCACTGAAAGCTCCGATTTCATCTTCTCCCCCCAGGCACCACCGCCGAGATACCCCAGCCCTCCCCCCGGTACCTGGGCTCCCCGCCTGCCACTGCCACCCGAGTAACTGAAAGACATGAAGCAGCAGCTCTGGCAGCACCTTCTCCCACAAGGGCCTGGGCTCCCCACCAGCCACCAGCGCCCAAGCACCACCACCGCAGAGACACCCCATCCCTTTCCTCAGTACCAGGGCTCCCCACCAGCCACCACCACCTGAGCAGCTGAAGGACACAATGCAGCAGCTCTGTAGGGCCTGGGCTTCCCACCAGCCATCGCCGCAGAGATGCCCCAGCCTCCTCCCCGGTACTTGGGCTCCCTGCCAGCTACTGTCACCCGAGCAGCTGCAGGACAAAATGAAGCGGCTCTGGTAGCAGCTTCTCTGCCCAAGGCCTGGGCTCCTGGCCACCCATCGCTGTTTGCTTCCCTGCAGCCTGCAGTCTGTTATTGAAAAAGACATGGGGGAAGCCACCACTTGCCCTGTATCAGTAGAATGGAATATTGCTACTCCTTGGGTTTTGGCCAGGTACTAGTGACCTAAATTGGCCACTGTGAGAATGGGCTTCTGGGCTTGATGGCCCATTGTTCTAACCCAGTAAGGCTATTCTTATGTTGTTATGTGCTCCAGGGTCAATACTTGGAGGTCTAATTTGGGGGGATATGGGGTGGGGGGGAGGGCATGGCCACAATGAATCATCCTGGACCCTGCTAAGAGGGGGTGAAACAAGAAATTTGGGGTTTAAACCAAGATAACTGAGAGGTATAAATACTAATCATTTCATGTACAGTTAGTGAAGCAGTTCCCACGTACCGTTTTGAAGTCCCTGAAGGGTACAAACTGGACAATGTCTCGAGCAGCAGGTTCTCCTTTGGTGGAATGGAGTGTTCCATCATCTCCATCCAACATCCGCATGTCCGAGAAGTCGGCATTGCCCACCCCTACGATGATGATGGACATGGGCAGGCGAGATGCCCGGACCACTGCGTCTCGCGTCTCTGCCATGTCGCTCACCACGCCGTCGGTAATGATCAGCAGGATGCAATACTTCTGAAGGAGAGGAAGAGGAGAAAGCAGACGGTGAGAGAGAGGGAGGGAGGCACGAAAGGAAAACAGAGGAGGGAAAGGTGGGAGAAAGCAGACGGTGAGAGAGAGGGAGGGAGGCACGAAAGGAAAACAGAGGAGGGAAAGGTGGGAGAAAGCAGACGGTGAGAGAGAGGGAGGGAGGCACGAAAGGAAAACAGAGGAGGGAAAGGTGGGAGAAAGCAGACGGTGAGAGAGAGGGAGGGAGGCACGAAAGGAAAACAGAGGAGGGAAAGGTGGGAGAAAGCAGACTCAAAGACAGGGGAAAGGCTGAATGAGGCACAAAGTGAGAATGAATATGGTAGCATAAAGGTGTCGTGGTTAGAAACCACGGTACACCGTCAAAAGCGCAATGGTGTGCTGACAATTCCGCGCCGACATTTGAGTGCAGGAGAAATGCGTGTCGCCGATTCCGCTGGTTTGAGGATTTCTGTTTCACACTGTAAGGGGTGTGTGTGGGGGGGAACCCCCTGACTACAGTTAGAACTGCTTGTGCTCCCGTTGGGGGGGGGAGAAACCCCCCACTACACTGAAAACTCCGGTTTTCCTTCCCATTTTCAGTCTCCGGGAGTTCCCCCTCCCACCACAGGAGCATGAGGACTTCTAAGTATAGTGAGGGGTTCCCCCACACCCTCACTTAGAGCGCAAAAGGGAAGGCGTCAAAGCAGCGGAAGCAACGGCGCACATTTCTCCTCTGCACATATGGGATTGTTGGCATGTCGTTGTCCTCTGCAGTTTTGACGCATCACCAAAACGGGATTGTCAGTGCGCCATTGTCCTCCGCGGTTTTGACGTGTCACCGAAACCACAGGATGAGTTCCTAATGTCAGATCTCTTTCCCCATGCTGGCTTCCTGAGGAGACCCAGAAGGAGAAAAAGTGATCTTTTCACATACTGTGGCATGCTGACTCTTTGATTCCTCTTGAGCTAAAGTTGCAACTCTGTTGATGATGGGAGACACATTGGTGGGGCCGTAGAGCTGGATTTTGGGAAGGCAGCGTTTGTAGGCTTCAATAACACCCATAATTTCTGCAAGAAAAGAGAGGAACATATGAAGATATGCATTTCCATCCTAGGTCAGACTGAAGGTCCATCAAGCCCAGTATTCTAGTTCCAACAGTGGCCAGTCCAGGTCACAAGATCCCAAAAGAGTAAAAACAGATTTTGTGCTGCTTATCCAAGGAATAAGCAGTGAATTTTCTCAAGTTCCTCTTATTAATGGCTTATGGACTTTTCATTTAGGAACTTGTTCAAACTTTTTTAAAACCCTGCAATGCTAACTGCTTTTACCACATTCTCTGGCAATGAATTCCAGAGTTTAATTACACATTCAGTGAAGAAATATTTTATCTGATTTCTTTTAAATTTACTACATCACAGCTTCCTTGCGTGCATAAAAGTCACCAATAAAAACAGTAACGGCGAAAGAAACACAACCTCCCCAAAAACCAAAATAACAAATAAAACAAAAACAAAAAGAGAGAGAGCGAGAAATAATTATGAAAACCTCTACCTAGGAAAAGGCAGCACTGCAAACTATTACACTTGATCTAGGACACCAGTACACCTCCTACTGACGCAAGAGAACAAGCCATACTGCTGCAGATCCCTAGAAAGAAACTACACACTAGCAGAATCCCACACCTTAGTTACACATGCAGAACACAGTGGTGTAGTAAGGGAGGGGGGAATGTGTGTGTGTGTGGGGGGGCTGAACCGCTCCAGGCTCCGTCTTGGAGCGGGCGCTGGCCTTTCTCCTCTTCTGCGCCCTGGTCCTTCCCCACTCCTCCCACGCCATGCACGCCTACCCTTCATACATGCCTCTAACTATTCGCCAGTACAAGCAGCATCTCCAACCTGCTGCTTGCGTCGGCCTCGACTCTCCCTCTGAAGTCGCTTCCTGGTCCATAAGACCAGGAAGTGACATCGAAGGGAGCGGTGAGGCCAGCGCAGATAGCAGGTCGGAGATGCTGCTCATGCCGGCAAAGTTAAAAGAGCTAAGGGGGAAGGAAAGGGGGGCGGTAGGGGCAGGGAAGGGAAGGGGGCACCACTGGCAGAACAATCTAAGCACCAATTCTACCCCTGGAACACCCATAAGGTTTTGGATCGGACACTAAATGCGAATATTCAGCAGCACCGACCAGTTAAATGCTGCCAAGTATTCAACTAAGAGGCAATTTAAATGGTCAGGAGCCTCCCTGATATAATAACTTATGTATGTGAGGAGGTTTTTTTGTTGTTTTTTTTAAATTTATTTATATACATTTTCAAATAAATCCAAAACATCCACTTGTTAACAGAAATACAGAGTTAAAGAAAGAACAGATGGAATGCCATCTAGATTTAATGCTTCTCGTCATTCAGACTTCTCAGGAGAAATTGAAAACGGAGTCTCCTAAGGTAGAGGCGTTAAGGGATGAGTCGGAATTTCAACAACAATTTCAAGAATTGCAGTCTAAAATTGAGAAATATAAGGAGGATCTGCAATTGAAAAAGCTTAAAAAATTTTCAGCGTGATCAACGTGATTACACAGATGGATTTGTGGATCGCTGGATGAGAGAAGATGGCGGTGGTAGAGCTCAACCGGAGATGACCACTACAGATTTCTCTGTTAGTAGTGATGACACAACCAGCGGGAAGCCTTTTTTAGGACGACGAGGACAGCCGCGATGGGGGAGACGGTAAGCGAACAGAGTACAGTTTCAAGGAGGTCCCATCACACGGTCCAATCGGAACACCAGAGGGGAGTGATTAATTTGTCTTCCAGGTTGTTTACGGATCAAGAGATTCAAGTTTTGGATAAGGGGCTGTCTTATGTACCAACAAAAGCTTATGATCCATTTCAACCATGGACAGACCTGGAAAAATTTTTTAGAACATTGCAACTTCGGTTATATTTTTCTGAGCATGAATCTAGATATGATTGTTCCGTGATCCGAGATAAGAGTACATGGGTTCCTCCGGGTCATATAGACTTTGTATTGGCAGGATTTAAAGCCTTGGTATATGCAGAGCTTGAAAAGTTAGAAAGAACTCAGCGTTGTACGCACAGTAATTTGACCCCCCCCCCCCATCAAAGAAATATTTTGACATCCTTGCAAAAAGACACTGATATTATCATTCGCAAGGCTGACAAGAGAGAGGGAATAGTCATCCAGGACAAGGTGAAATATTATCAAGAAGCTTTTCGTCAACTAAATGACTGCTCTGTATATTCTCGTTTGGCAGGGGATCCCTCAGATACCATTTTTGCTAATCTGCTGGAAATTGTGAATGAGGGTAGGAAGGTTGGCTTTTGACCCGAGTATCAGTTTTTAACCCATCGGATGTTTAAGGTACCTGTCATATATTTTTTACCAAAAATGCATAAAGATTTAATTCATCCTCCAGGCCATCCGATTGTGTCTGCTCGGGGGTCAATGTTGGAACGAGTGTGTAAATATATTGACACATTTTTGGCCCTGATGGTTTTGGAGATTCTTTCCTATTTACAAGATACAACCCATTTCTTACAGTGTTTGGACGATCAGCAGAATATTGCCTCTGTGACCTACTTGGTTTCCCTTGATGTACGGTCCTTGTATACCTGTAATCCGCAGGATGAAGCATTGTCAATAGTAGAAGAAGCTTTAAATAATAGAATTCGAACACATCTAGTGCCAACTGAGTTTTTGTTAAAACTCACGTCTGTAGCAATGTCCCAGAATTATTTTATTTTTGATGGGGAATTTTTTCAGCAACAGATGGGTGTAGCTATGGGTGCATATTTTGCCCCATCAATAGCCAATCTGTACATGGCTGTTTTTGAACAATGCTGGGTTTATTCTTCCAGCTTTTTTGTACATGTACGGATGTGGCGTCGCTGTATTGACAATATTTTTTTCCTATGGGATTCTACCAAGGCAGAATTAGATATGTTTTTGGATTTCTTGAATGCGTGTCATGTGTCCATCAAGTTTGAGATGACAGCCGACAGTTCTGAATTATCTTTCTTAGATGTGAAGATTATTTTGGAGGACAATCGGTTTAAAACTTCAGTGTTTTTGAAGCCTTCTGATCGGAATACCTTTTTGGAATATACTAGTAAGCATCCGGTAGGGCTGAAGAATAATTTACCTGTATCTCAATTTTTTTCGATACAGACGTATTTGCAATTTATAAATCAAGCAGAGCCATTAAAACAATGACATAGAGAGAGAGGTTACCCTAATAAAGTAATACAGAAATCTTGGCAGAGAGCCAGGTTCAGTTCTAGAGAACAGTTATTGCAATATCGGACTCAGGGCAAAGATGATAAGGTGGTGCCCTGTATTATGAAATATTCTTCTGTATCTCAGCGTTTGAGCAGGAAGATTAAGAATATTTGGCCCATGATGCAAACAGTAAATTGTTTCCATGATCAGGAGTGCAAAATAGCTTTTTCACGCAACAGGAATCTTAACGACATGTTATGTAAGGCTGATGTGTGGACTACTTTTGAGGAGGGTATGGTGGGACATTTCCGTTGTGGCAAGTGCACAGCTTGTGATATGATGCAGGAGGGTATGATGGCACAGATTCCAGGCAGAAGAGCTGTTAAATTACGTTCCCGGACCACTTGTGAAACAGTAGGAGTGGTCTATTGGATGACATGTCCGTGCGGACTCTCGTATATTGGTCACACTGCCCGTTGTTTCAAGACACGGCTGTTTGAACATCGGTCCAATATAGTGCATAAAAAAGAAGTGGATAAACTTACCCGACATTGTGTCAAAGAACGACACAATTTTGAGGAATTTAATTGTTTCGTATTGGAACCCCTCATGGAGGGGTAATGTGAAGCGTCTTCTATATCAACATGAGCAACGTTGGATCTTTTATTTGGACACTTTATGGCCTAATGGACTTAATCAGCGCGTAGAGTGGGTTGTTTTTTTTGGATGAGCCGGTAACATCGTGTGAGTTTATGCCATCAGCTGTTCCTCTCCGGGTTTTGACATCTGCGATCCGGAAGTGAACTTGGAAGTGCCCCTGGAAGTAGAATGTTTGGATTCCTTTTAAGCAACGGCCGTTTCTTGTGCCGGTGCGCACGGAACGGGAGCTAAGTTTTCGGCTGATATTTATTCCCTGAGGAAGCCCCTTCGGGGCGAAACAAGGCACTTGTTGGAATTGGGGACATGGTCTTTGGACTATTCATCTCGCCAACACCGTGTTTCAGTTTGTCTGGCCAGACGTTTCCAGCCACGGCGTTGTGACCATGGATCCTAAGCTAAGTTAAACTTTTCAGTTTTTCTTTTCTTGTGCACAGTGATGGGTTTTTCACTCTGTTGAAAAATACATTTTTGGTGGTGGTAGAGTTTTTTTGCCTATGATAGTAAAGAAAGCAGATTTGAACGTATATCAATTCTTTGATGGTTGCCTGCTGATATCAATTTTGAGGCTTTTTCTCCACTTTTTGATGAAATGTTTATCGGGAGTGTGTAGCCCATCTCTGGCGAGTGAGATATTTATATTGTAGTTTTTGATTTAAACATCTCTATCATATCTCCCCTCTCCCGCCTTTCCTCCAAAGTATAGAGATTGAGATCTTGAAGTCTGTATGATGAAGACTACACACCATTTTAGTAGCTTTCCTCTGGACTGACTCCATCCTTTTTATATCTTTTTGAAGATTAAGCCTCCAGAATTGTACGCAAGCCACCTCGGGAAATGCTGAGACACTGACTATAATATTTATTTATACAACACTTATATCCTAAGTGGTTTACATTCAGGTACTTTATCATATTTCCCTATCTGTCCCAGTGCGTTCAAACTCTATCTAGTGTACCTGGCACAGCGAGGGATTTGAACCCACAACCTCAGGGTGCTGAGGTTGTAGCTCTAACCACTGCCCCACACACTCCCCTGGTGAAGACAATAATGTAGCATACTGAGAATGCACTAATGACATAGGAAAAGCAGAACGTCACAAGGAAACATGCAGGGAGGATAGGACAGAGATGACAGCTAGGACAGAAATCTGTGGTATCCTACCTTCACATTCTGCGTTGGCTGGGCTGAAGTTAATAGCAAAGTCATGAGACACCTGGATAAAGGGCAAAGAAAGAGAAAGAACTCAGATAATGATTCACAGGGATATGGGAAGACACACAGAAACGGAGAAAGCTGCTTTAACGGCTCTGTTCAGCCTCCCCTCTCCCATGTGACCACTTTGATTGTGCCACAGAAAAGCAGTTTATCAAATCCCTTTATTCTTACTCCAACCCCATATCAGAATTAAGTAGTTCTTTTTATTATTTATGGAAAATAGGTTCTTTGGAACCATTTTTAACTTTAATAGCAATTAACCTACTCCGGCTGCGCTCCTTAGTAATTAGCTGACTACGGCTCATCCAGAATTTAGCGGTCAGACTTTTGACTAATGGAAAGCTCTCCAATCGTGCTCTGTACAGATTGCCTTGGGTTGCCCCTAATTGCCAGGATTAGGTTTAGAATTCCGATGTTGACTTTTCAATCGCCGCGTTCAAGGATGCTGGTCTATCTTAATTCTTTGCCAGCTCCTTAGAATCCAAGTCATGCAATCGGCTCAGCGCAGAATCATTTATTCACAATCCTTTCGCATAAGAAATTGTGGTTAGATAGTTGCCGACACTCAGCTTGCAGTGTGGTAGCTCCAGCTTATTGGAATTCTCTGCTGGACGGAATAGAGACTGGAGACTTCTTAATAATAATAATAATAATTAAGGCAGGATCAAGACGTGGTTATTCTGAGATTTTGACTGCCAATGTTTGTTCAGTTTTGAGGCTGGGGACCTAATGATTGCTCTTATGTTTTCAGTAGGTTTAAACGCTTGATAGGATTTTCATTGCTACTAATCTTTCTTTTTTCCTTATGTTTCTGTGGTGTCCACTGGCTGAGATACATCTGTTTTTGAACAATTTCTTAAATATGTGGATGTATAACAGATTTTACTAAATAAATATGTGTGTCTATCCCTCAATTACACACACTTCACGCATATTCTGGCCTCCCCTCTCCCTGCCAGCAACTTTGGCCAACATTACCTCGTAATTAGGGGGTATCCGAGCTCCAAACCCAAAGGCCGGAAACCGCTTGTCACTGAAAGAAAATATGAAAAGGGGACACAGAGAAGTGAACAATGGGATGAAGGGAGACCAAGCAAGTGAGATAAAGATGGGAGGCAGGGGCACAGCCAGACAGAAAGAGAAAATAAGAATTAAACAGCAAAGTGAGCTACTAAAATGCTTTGATAACATAATTCTTACACAGAATGAGGTATGGGGTGCAGAGCTGAAGCAAAAAAGATACCGAACCCCCAAAGAAAACCCTGTACCTCCATATCCATAGCTCCCCAGAATTAAGACATTTTCCCTTCCAACTTATCCTACCGAAAATATTTCTTCTCTCAGTGACAGCAACTTGAACTCCCTCCACCCCCAGGTTATTTGTGATCTAACAGAGAAACTATGTAGCAAATTAGAACATAAGAATAGCCTCATTGGGCCAGACCAGTGGTCCATCCAGCCCAGAATCCCATCTTCACGGAGGCCAATCCAAGTCACAAGTACCTGGTAAAACCCCAAATAGTAGCAGCATTCCATGCCACCAATCTAGGTCAAACAGTGGCTTCCCCCATGTCTGTATCAACAGCAGACTATGGACTTTTCCTCCAGGAACTTGTCCAAACCTTTAAAAAACCAGCTACAATAACTGCTCTCTCCACATCCTCTGGCAATACATTCCAGAGCTTAACTATTCTCTGAGTGAAAAAATATTTTCTCCTATTGGTTTTAAAAGTATTACTCTGTAACTTCATCGAGCGTCCCCTAGTTTTTGTAAATCTTGATGCAGTAAAAAATATCGATCCACTTGTGCCCATTCTATACCACGAAGGATTTTGTAGACTTCAATCATATCTCCCCTCAACCATCTTTTTTCCAAGCTTTAGTCTTTCCTCATACGAGAGGAGTTCCATCCCCTTTATCATCTTGATCGCTCTTCTTTGAACCTTTTCTAGTGCCGCTATATCTTTTTTGAGATAAGGAGACCAGAACTGAACACAATACTCAAGGTGAGGTTGTACCATTGAGCGACACAGAGACACGATAACATTCTTAGTCTTGTTTACCAGCCCTTTTCTAATTCCTAGCATCTTGTTTGCTTTCTTGGTCGCCGTCGTACATTGGGTGGAAAGTTTTGGCGTATTGTCCATGATGACACCCAGATCTTTTTCTTGAGCACTGACCCCCAAGGTGGACCCTAGCATCCGGTAACGATGATTTGGATTATTCTTCCCAAATGTGCATCACTTTACATTTGTCCACGTTGAATTTCATCTGCCATTTGGATGCCCAGTCTTCCAATTTCCTAAAATCTTCCTACAGTTTTTCACAGTACGTATTGGACTCACAGATTACCATTGTAACTTGGAAAAAGCAACATAGAAAATACAGTATTATACTGGCCCCTTGAAACACCTATGTATCTCCGACTGGAGAAGAGAGCAAGCTAGACTGCTACAGATCCCTACACACAAATTACATGCCAACAGAATTCCTCACTTCAAGCATACATGTAGAACAATGTGCCCTGTACTCTTCTTAGGATTACAGATAAAGTGGGTTATACATTTTTAAATAATAAGTGGACAGACCCTCAACAAACAAGGATAAGAGACATAGAGGGCCATATTCAATAGGTCGTCTAAGTCTGACTTTGGATGTTTTCTGCAACACGTCCAAAGTCGGAGGTGGACAAATGACCATTTTCGAAACTGGGAAAACCACTAGAGGGTTTTGGCTGCCAAATCGTACAACCTTAGTCCATCCAACTTTATTCACCATTTTCAACCACAGAAATGTTCACATTCAAAACGTCCAAATCCAGACCATTTGGACATGGAAGGGGCCAGCATTGTAATGGACAGGTCACACAGACATGACAACAGTGCAGTGGAGCGCCTTAGAAGGCACTGCTGTGAACTTCACATAAAGAGTGCCAGAAGGACAATTTATGCTGAGCCCTCCAAAACTCTCCCCAAACTTCCTATACCTACCTATCTACCACCCCAATAGCCCTTATGGCTGTAGGTGGCACCTATATGGCAGTATTCCAGGATTTTGCTGGGTTTTGGTGGCCTCACGCTAAAAGTAGAAGTTAGAGTGGCTTATGGGCCTGGGTCCTCCTCTCTATGGCTCATTAGCCCCCTCACTAGGCTACTTAAGTCACCTGTGTGATGCTCTACTAGGCTTTCTCATACCAAATGTTGCTGTTCTAGAGACAGTTATGTACTTTTTCATTCAGATTTTTTTTTTGGGGGGGGGGTCAGTGACCACTGGGGGAGTGTGAAGGAGTCAAAACTTAATCCCTTCAATGGTCATCTGGTCAGTTTGGGTACCTTTTTGGCATTTAGACACTTTTAAAACAGGTCTAACTCAGAAAGTCTAAGTTCCGTCCAGGACGTCTTGGGAAAGGTTCGATTATTACCGCAAGACATTCAAGTCTAAGCTCAGAACATGCCCCCATTTTGTTTTGGATCCACAGTGGCTGGGAAGCCTTGCAAGATATCCAGAAAGACAGTTTAGAAAATCAGCACTTGGACATTTTGGTGAGTGCCGATTTTGCAATTTTTTTTTTGGGATGTCTTCGAGTTTTGAAAATGCCCCTAATAGTAACCTAGTTACATAGTAGAAAGTAGATGATGACAGACCTGAACAGTTCATCCAGTCTGTCACTATCAGTTCACAACTCGTACTTACGAACACAGTTTCGGCTTCATTTCATTTCACTGAGCAGTCTTTCCAGTGGCATAAACTCCTAGACTTCTCCTGTAGCAGATTCAGGGATGATGAAGGGCCACATTAAGAACATGCTGTCCCTTAGAGGGAACAGTTGGCCCTTTTGTCAGTTGGGAGCAGAGGGAAGCAGCAAGAATCCTAGAATCTACACGTTCTGACTTACATACAAATCAGACTTAAGAACAGCTTTAAAAATGTAACTCATTCTTAACCCGGGGACTGGCCTGTATTGAAATAATCAAGACATTGTGACATCACTAATGAGGTTGACTCAGGCAATGGTGGAATGAGGCATTATGACATCATAATATCAGCTCTGGAATGTTGCTACTCTTTGGGATCTTGCCAGGCACTTGCGACCTGGGTTGGCCACTGCTGGATACAGAATAATGGGCTTGAGAGACCGTCGGTCTGCCTTAGTATGGCAACTTTCATGTTCTTATGTGAGTCAAGTACAGCCAGTCCCTGAGTTACAGACACCCGACTTAAGTATGACTCATACTTAAGAACGCGGTTGCGGCTTCACTTGATTTCATTGAGCAGTATTTCCAGTGGCATAGACTGCTACATTTCTCCTGTAGCAGATTCAGGAATGATGCACGGCCACATTATGAACATGCTGTCCCTTAGAAGGAACACTGGTAGGGACAGTTGACCCTTTTGTCAGCTGGGAGCAGAGGAAAGCAGCAAAAATCTTAAAATCTACAAGTTTTGAGTTACAGACAAATCTGATTTAAGAACAGCTTTAAAAATGTAACTTGTTCTTAAGCCTGGGACTGCCTGTACTTGAATCTGATCTGTCTTGCCCTAGAGGTCCACCTGGCACTGTTCTATGTTCCCACCACTGAAGTTGCCGTAAATGCCCCCTCCCGCCCAGAAATAGAAGCATGCAGGCAAGATCTGAACTGAAAATGCCAAGAAGCCTGATTCTGTATGCCTTGCAACACAAGAGACAGAAAGAAACAAACACATTTCCTCTTACACAAGGTAGAAAAAGACAAGAGCAAAAGCAAGATCCCATGCCTCCTGTCTTTACCTGTCATAGTCCTGGCAGATTTCTCCCACAGCAGAGAGTGCCTTCAGGTACTCATTGGGCTCTACAGGGTTGATAAAATGCAGGGACTGGTCATTTCGAGGATCCCCGTTTGAGGCTGTGAAGTCGATAGCGACCTGTAGGACAATACAATGTACATATTAGAAAGAGGAGTGATACAGTGAAGATATATGCGACAAGATTAATAATAGTGATAAGTTCAGAGAAGCTTTCTATTTACTTTCCTCAAACATAAAACCACCCTGTAAAAAGCAATCCTAAAGAGAAAGGACAGACGTTTACCTAGACCCATAGAAACTTTGTATCAGATAAGGAATCTGTCCCATTGCATTCTTGGTGCAATGTCATAGTCTCTTGACTTGTTTTCTCATAGACTTGTTTTCTCCTCGTTACCTAGACATAAGAGATCTTTGGTTGCAATCCTCATAATTTCTTGAAATCCTTCACCTTCCTGAGGGGCCCATTCCACCACCCTTTCAGTGAAACAATAGATGTTACACCTGAGCAAAATTCTTCCTGCTGGATCAACCAGATCAATACTATGACCCTCTCCAAAATGATTATCCTTTGCCGAGTTCTCCTGTCTCATGCTAGTATGTCTGGGCCAGTGTCTTTAAGATTGGTAGTACTGGTTTTTGGTTTCCTAAATGTGATGCACTCCTTCTTGTCTTTGCACGCTGACCTGGACCTGATCATCATCCTGCTCGATCAAAGGTCACCCAACTTCTTTAATTTATTTTAGGGGCCCTTTTACTAAAGTGCAGTACAATCTGGGCTTAGCGAGCTATAACACGGGATTTTATTGTGCACTAAGCCTAGTTTTAATGCTGGGGGAGCCGGCTCGATGGTCTTCAGAGTTATTTATTCTGGTTCCTGAGGAAGGGAGTTTTTCCCGAAACCATGCCTGGTTGACCTATTTTCTGGCGGACTTTCTTGCTTTCGGGAGTCCGTTTCACCACTCATTTCCAGCTAAGTCGGCGTTTTTGATTTTTGATTCTTGTGGGAGTTGTTTTTTGGGGGAGGTTCTCTAAGAGACTGTTGTCTGTCTTCACTCGTGTGTGCTTCTTTGTGCTTTATTTTTTGCACTTTTGGCACTTATTGATTTATTTCACACACCTTGGAAGTGCCCTATGATGGTGTGGGGGCAGGGACTGGTTGTCCTTGTCTCATGATTTGAGCACAGGAGCATTGCTCCTTTCGCTGCTTTATCACACTGGGGGCACTCCTTTACTAAATTAAATTATATTATTATCTTAATTACTCTTTGGAGTTCACTGTTGTGTGCTCACGAGTGTTTAGGTAGTCAACAGTCTCTTCGAGAACCAATTGATCTTGACTGCCTCTTTATCTGGTATCTTGCTAAGCTTCTCTGGCAGACCCTTTGGAGTTCTTTCTGTTTTGACTCCTATTTAGGAGGCAGTAAGTATTTCCGCATTAAGGGGTCCTTTTATTAAGGCGTGCCCATAGAATATAATAGATGCCTTTAGTGTGCACTAAATCGGTTAGTGCACTTTAATAAAAGGACCCCTCAGTCTGCGTTGCCCAGTTAGCATGCACTAATCCTAATGCACTAGATGGATAACAGAGGAATGTCCACTCTCTGCCCGTAACATGCCCCCTTAAAATGCACAATTAATTCATATCAAAATCATTTTCTACTCCAAAACTGCCTTAGAGCTTCAAAGCTCGTATAAACTCAACGAACACACAATTGGGATAAAAAGGTACTTCATTCAATACAACCACAATATCTGCATAATCAACACAGTGCATTAGAAGAGAAATGAAGAAATATTTTAGCAAGAACAGCTTTAAAAATGTAACTCGTTCTTAACCCGGGAACTGCCTGTATTGAAATAATCAAGCCATCGTGACGTCACTGATGAGGTTGGCTTTGCGGGTCAGCAAGGTCAAGGCCCTGATGTTCATCCTATTACCACCATGGAACCAAATACACTGCTAACACTGGATAATGACTGTAACAGACTCTACCTACCTCATGACTTGCTTCTTCTAACCACATTAGCTCTCTTGCTCTACATGTTCCTCCCCCAAATGTTCTTTTACTGTACCTCCCGCAACACTTTGGCGTTGTACCAAACTCCCCTTTAATTGCACGTTACGTCTTCTCTATCTCAATAATTCCCAAAGATCTTCGCTTAATGCATCTCTAGAGCGTCCTTATGATGAGAGTGACCCGGGGTCAAATTTGTCTCTATTCCTGCAGGAACTCAATTTCCCTGTCCCTTCCCCGCGAGTTTTGTTGCTGTCCTGCCCCATTCCTGTAAGCTCTGCCTTAACCACACAAACCTCGAACACTTATGATTTTAAAGTGTTTGAGGCTTGTGCAGATGAGGACGGAGCTTAGGCATTGGTGGAATGAGGCATTTTGACATCACAATCTGAGCTCTAGAATGTTGGCTTGTGCAGATGAGGACGGAGCTTAGGCATTGGTGGAATGAGGCATTATGACATCACAATCTGAGCTCTAGAATGTTGGCTTGTGCAGATGAGGATGGAGCTTAGGCATTGGTGGAATGAGGCATTATGACATCACAATCTGAGCTCTAGAATGTTGGCTTGTGCAGATGAGGACGGAGCTTAGGCATTGGTGGAATGAGGCATTATGACATCACAACCTGAGCTCTAGAATGTTGCTACTTAGGATTTTAAAGTGTCTGAGGCTTGTGCAGATGAGGACAGAGCTTGTAGGAATGGGGCAGGGACAGGAAAAGAGTTCACAGCAACAGGATGGGAAAATGAGTTCCAACGGGGACGGGGAAAAATTTGTTCCTGTGTCATTCTCTAATGTAATCTATACGTAAGCATCCTTGTACCGTACTAATCAGCTTTCCATATTCTGTTTTGTAAGTCACTTTGGATCTATGTAGGCATAGCACGACCCATAAATCCCAGATTAGAGTAGATTAGATTAGAATTCTATGAGTGTTGGAGCATTTACTTTGCTGAGCCACGGTAGAAACTTTTAACGCGGCGTTGATGAAAGAGAGTTTTAGAATAAATAATCAAGATCAGGTAATATCAGGTATGTAATATCACATCATAACATGTGTTATGAGTTTATTTTGTACAGTACCCTCTCCTCTCTCCCTTTCCCCTTCCTCCTCTCTCCCCTCTTTTTCTCTCCCCTTCCTCCCCTCCTATCTATCCACCTCCTCTCTCTCCCTCCTCTTTCTCTCCCCTCTTACCTGTCTTTACAGTCGCCTTGAGCCTATATAGGTATGAGCGACGTACAAATAGAAGATTAGATTAGATTAGATCTTTATCTGCTGTCATTTACTACGTTATTTACAAAGACTAGGGGACACTCGATGATGCTACAGGGAAATACTTTTAAAACCAATAGGAGGAAATATTTTTTCACTCAAAGAATAGTTAAGCTCTGGAATGCATTGCCAGAGGTTGTGGTATGAGTGGCTAGTGCAGCTGGTTTTAAGAAGGGTTTGGAAAAGTTCCTGGAGGAAAAGTCCACAGTCTGTTATTGAGAAAGACATGGGGGAAGCCACTGCTTGCCCTGGATCGGTAGCATGGAATGTTGCTACTATTTGGGGTTCCGGAATCTTGCTATTCTTTGAGATTCTGCATGGAATCTTGATACCCTTTGAGGTTCTAGAATCTTTTGTTACTCTTTGGGATTCTGGAATGTTGCTACTCTTTGGGTTTTGGCCAGGTACTAGTGACCTGGATTGGCCACCATGAGGATGGGCTACTCGTATTGATTGACCATTGGTCTGATTCAGTTAGGCTATTCTTATGTTCTTCTATGTAGGAAGCGCTAAGTGCACCTGGCATTAACTTGCGTTGGCCAGTTAGTGCACGCCAATGTGAATGTGCTAACTAGTTAATGCTTCCAGGCCCGTTCTCTTCCCAAGACACACCCCTTCCAAAATATTTTGTAAAAATAGCTAACGTATGTGGTAACGGGCAAAACATCACAAAACTCTTTATTGCATTTTGTGGTAGCCTGTTTTTCACATGCTAAGCATACTTTAAATATAGAACGATGAAGGTAGAAAAAGTCCATGTGGCCTATCTAGTCTGCCCATCCGTGCCATCTACTTTCCTTTCCTCTCCCTTAAAGATTATACGTACTTGCCCTGTATTGCTAGCATGGAATATTGTTACACCTTGGGTTTTGGCCAGGTACTAGTGACCTGGATTGGCCGTGAGAACGGGCTACTAGGTTTGATGGTCCATGGGTCTGACCCAGTAAGGCTATTCTTATGTTCTTGTCCCAAGCTTCCTTCTACTCTACCACTTCCTCTGAGAGCTGTTCCATGAATTCACCACCCTTTCCATGAAGAAGTATTCCTTTGGGCTCTTTCTGAGTCTGTCTTCTTTCACCTTCATCCTTTGCCCCCTCAAAGGGCTCTTTAGTGACCTTGGGTGAGTCACTTAACCTTCCATTGCCTCAGGTTAACCCTCCGGGGACAGGAAAATACCTCGGTGTCTGAATATAATTCACTTTGAGTGATCTAAAGTGAATTAAGGTGTGAGCTAAATCCAAATAAACAAGAAATCTCTCAAAGAGCACTGCTATGCATTTTAGAGAGCAGGCTGCACACTTCCCCTTTGTCTGCATTAAAAAGCATTTCAGTCAAGAACAACATTTGAAGGTTTTTAAAGATGTAAGTACTTTATACCAACTGTATTCCCTGTATGCTGAATATGGGAAAAGTTTTGTTCCTAAAACCTTTGCTATTAAAATTATGCCTTCCCTCTTTCTGTTTTTTTATTCTTTCTACCCCTTCCTTTTTAATCTTTTTATTTCCTCTCCATACCGTGAAATGGATTTGGCATCCTCCCATGATATAATCCAGGAAACTGTGAACCTTTTCTACCTACAAGGAAGCAATTACAAAGAGGTTACATATTAAAAGGGAGCCATCACAGTCAAATTTAGCCATTCAAGCGTTCTCAAAGGTTCTCCATAAAATTCACTCACTCGCAACTGCTCAACCATTCTCAACCACTTTTGATAAAATTTAGCTACTCATCCATTCTCTACTACTCAACCATTCTTGATAACGTTCAGCTACTCATCCATTCTCTACTACACAACCATTCTTGATAAAATTCAGCTACTCTTCTATTCTCTATTACACAACCATTCACAACCATTTGATAAAATTCAGCTACTCACTTTTGATAAAATTTAGCTACTCATCCATTCTCTACTACTCAACCATTCTTGATAACGTTCAGCTACTCATCCATTCTCTACTACACAACCATTCTTGATAAAATTCAGCTACTCACTTTTGATAAAATTCTCTTTGATAAAATTCAGCTACTCACTTTTGATAAAATTCAGCTACTCATCCATTCTCTACTATACAACCATTCACAACCACTTTTGATAAAATCCATTCTCTACTACACAACCATTCTTAACCACTTTTGATAAAATTCAGCTACTCTTCAATTCTCTACTACACAACCATTCTCAACCACTTTTGATAACATTCAGCTACTCATCCATTCTCTACTACATAACCATTCTCAACCACTTTTGATAAAATTCAGCTACTCATCCATTCTCTACTACACAACCATTTACAACCACTTTTGATAAAATTCAGCTACTCATCCATTCTCTACTACACAACCATTCTCAACCACTTTTGATAAAATTCAGCTACTCTTCCATTCTCTACTACACAACCATTCTCAACCACTTTTGATAACATTCAGCTACTCACCAATTCTCTGCTACACAACCATTCTCAACCACTTTTATAAAATTCAGCTCTCATCCATTGTCTACTACACAACCATTCTCAACCACTTTTGATAAAACTCAGCTCTCATCCATTCTCTACTACACAACCATTTTCAACCACTTTTGATAAAATTCAGCTCTCATCCATTCCCTACTACACAACCATTCTTGATAAAATTCAGTGACTCATTCATTCTCTTCTACACAACCATTCTCAGCCCCCCATCCGATCACTGTTCTTAACCATACTGTATAACATTCAAGCATGAAACTATTCTTAACTACTCAACCATTCTTAACCATTGTCTATAAAATTCATCCACTCAACTACTCAAACTATACAACCATTTACAAATCTTTCACATCCCATAAAATTCAAACACTGAACTATTCTCAACCACACAACCATTCTCATGCATGCAGTCCCCCATTTTCAGCAAGAAGCCTAAGAGACCTTTTTACTAAGCTGCGGCATACACTAACACATACTTATCACAGGTTAAAATGCACTACCCTGGGGTGCATTCAAGCAACCCGTGGTAGCTTTTGCATGTAAGCGTGCTACCCACATGCTTTTAGTGCTGGGGTGGAGAGTGGGTGTGGCTATGCTAATTGATTAGTGTATTGGATCACAAAAGTCATTCCACATCTAATAATAATAACAACTTTATTTTTATATACCGCAATACCACAAACAGTTCAGAGCAGTTTACAGAGGAAGAGACTATATACAGACAGCGATATTACAAAAAACTTTCAAAATTACATTAGTATGTTAAGATTAATCCAATTTATCTGGAAGTATTTTAAAGATACATTAAGGCAGAAATGGTGTCAGAGAAATTTATCAAAGAGAGGTTTTAATTGACTTCCTGAAAGTTTGATAGGAAAGTGTGTTTGAAATAAAGTTGGTTAAACATTTATTCCATTTGCCTGCTTGGAATAATAATGTTGTATCGAGGAATCTCATAGATACAGCTCTTCAAGGATGGGAAAGCGAACAAGTAAGTGCCACATGTACAGGTTGTGCCTAGTTTTTTGTAATACGAGCTTACATGATCCAATTTCTTGAGACCATAAATGAGACGGACTGCAGCGTTATGAACGATTCTCATTCGTTGGATGGTTTTCTTACAAGATCCCAAGTATATAATATTGCAGTAGTCTAAGATCTACTTACTATGCACTGTGTGAGAGTGATCACTCCAGAGTTCCTGTAATTCTTTTTCTTTTCTTTGTATTTAGGGTTTATACATTCCCACTGCACCTGCACAAAAGTCAAGACATTGAGGGGAGAATCATTTCTGAGCCCTTCTATTTTTAAGGTCTTACGTATTTTGTTTCAGAGTTGGGTAGTGCTTTCACATCACCCTCCACCTGAAGCTCTCCGTTCTGGAATGATATTTCTCAGTTATGATTTACTGGCTGTTATCTGTGAGCTGTCACGTGTCCCCTTCCTGGTGTTTCTAGGTTAGGAATAAAGTTATGCATACCTCTGATCCTGGAGAGCCACTCTGCATTTCCTTAAAGGTTGTGGAAAACTCGCCGATAAAATCATGCTTTCCACTAGAATCATAGTCATAAATCACGAACTGTGTGGAGTGAGAGAAAGAGGGGGGGGAGTGAGACAGTAAATAACAGTTGAGAGTATTGGAATTAAGACTTTCCCTCTTTCACAGCAATGCTATGTCATGCCATCTTTTCTTTTAAATCTCACTTTCAAGGTCTTGTGTAGGTCACAGCTACAGAGGGTATGCAGAGAAATTCGAAATGGCTCCCACTTGGGGTTCAAGTTATTTTTCACCACCTGAAGGCAGAAAAAAATTAAACAGTAGTGTTAAACTAAAGTGTTTCAGGAAATGCAAAATTCCCACCTCAGCTCAGAAATTATCTTCTCTCTACCCTAGTCAGGAATCAGATATAGGGAATGGTCAGGAATTCTACTCTCTAGGGACCCAAACTCATAGGGCAAGCAGAGCAGTAGATCTATTCTACTATGACCATGACACAACTCAAGAGGACATGCAATAATTTTACTCAAGGACAAGTGACTCTAGAATACCCCAGAGCCTGAGGAGGCACTTCTCATTACCAGGGACACAACTCAAAGGACATGAAAGGATTTGACTTATGGACAGGAGACTACAGAGTACACTATAGAGACTGAGGAAGCACTTCTATCACCAGGGACACAACTTACAGGACATGCAGAGTTTTTATTTAAGGATAGGGGAATCCAATACATCCCAGAATCTGAGGAGGCACTCCTATCACCAAAGGACATGCAAGGATTGTAATCAAGGCCAGGTGATAGGAAGAAATATTTTTTCACTCAGAGAAGAGTTAAGCTCTGGAATGTGTTGCCAGAGGTTGTGGTAATAAGAGCAGATAGTGTAGCTGGTTTTAAGAAAGGTTTGGATAAGTTCCTGGAGGAAAAGTCCATAGTCTGTTATTAAGACATGGGGGAAGCCACTGCTTGCCCTGGATCGGTAGCAAGGAATGTTGCTACTATTTGGATTTTGGCCAGGTACTAGTGACCTGGATTGGCCACCGTGAGAACGGGCTACTGGGCTTGATGGTCTGACCCAGTAAGGCTATTCTTTTATGTTCAGTCTGAGGAGGCATCTCTTGTCTTCCAAGACAAAGGTCTTTAGTCCACCACAAAACCTGGGATAAGCCCATGTTCACTAAGTGTGCGCCTCACCTCTGTTCTCCTCACCAGCTGTTCACTACCATTGCTATTGATTTTGTAGATTTCCATGAAAGGATCTGACTTGCTAAACAAATCCTAAAAATGAAAAAAGAAAAGACAATATCAACTGCAGAAATGCAGTGAACATAACACAGGGTACGTAAGTGCATAAAACCAAAGAGGGGATACTGGCTTATCATACTTTATGACTATCCTACCTTGTTGTCAAGTTTCTGGGCTTGGAAAGTGAACTGCACGAAGTCATTGGTTCCTGAGATCTCTTCAGCTGTGATCTGTTGTGAAGGAAACAGAAAGCAACATACTTGTTTTACTTAGCAATGGTGAAGGAAGGAACCTTCGGGGGAAACCCATGCACTAAAGTGGGTCATGAAAAAAAGACAGAGAAAGAGAGAAAATGGCTGGAGGAGAAGGGTAGCAACGCAGGACAGATTGGAACAGACAGACAGCTTCAGATAGGAGAGAGGACAACAGGTAGTGATCTCCCCACAGAGCTCTAGAGATCCCATTGCAGCTGGAGGACACCTGCTCAGCTTAGAGGGAACAGTGCCCATGACTGCAGAGATCAAACATTTACTTCTTTGCTCACAGTCTCTCCTACCCTGGAAGTCTGCAAGCGAACTGAAACCAGCTAGAGACTGAGGGAAAATTGCAGATCTTACAGAAAAAGAATTGCCAAGGCCAATCCAAATGTTACCTAGAAACATAAAAACATGATGGCAGATAAAGGCCCATCCACAATAACCATTATCTCTTCCTCTCTCCAAGAGATCCCACATGCCTATCCCAGGCCCTCTTGAATTCAGACATAGCCTCTGTCTCCACTACCTCTTCTGGGAGACTGTTCCACGCATCTACCACTCTTTCCGTAAAAAAAAGTATTTCCTCAGATTACTCCTGAGCCTGCTACCTCTTAACTTCATCCTATGCCCTCTCATTGCAGAGTTTCCTTTCAAATAAAAGAGACTCGACTCATGCGCATTTACATTACGTAAGTATTTAAATGCCTCTATCATATCTCCCCTTTCCCGCCTTTCCTCCAAAGTATACAGATTGAGATCTTTAAGTTCTTCACCCCCTAAACTGTACCTAAACAACCAAGGAGTACAGCACACCCTAGACCAGGGGTCTCAAAGTCCCTCCTTGAGGGCCGCAATCCAGTCGGGTTTTCAGGATTTCCCCAATGAATATGCATGAGATCTATGTGCATGCACTGCTTTCAATGCATATTCGTTGGGGAAATCCTGAAAACCCGACTGGATTGCGGTCCTCAAGGAGGGACTTTGAGATCCCTGCCCTAGACTATTCATACCTCATAGCTAACCTGTGCTACAGATGTACATTTAAGATATGACTCTTTTAGGAAGGTAACTTATGTGCACATCTGCTTATATAAAACATTCCCCTGGGAGGTTACAGCACACCTGTGCCCCACAAAATATGCCCATAGGTATAACACCAGTCCCCTGCACCCCCCCCCCCCCCCCACACACAATTCCACTAACTGTGTTGGATAAGCTTGTACATACAGTATATTACAGTTTACAGTGCATAAGCTTACTCATAAAAACCTTAAGCAATTTTGTAAATAGCATTTCTGCATATAAAGTACTATTTTACATGAGAAATACTTTATAAAATTACCCCCCTAAGTATATCAGTCAATTTTAAGACAGTCATAAAAATATCTACATTAACTTAGACAAATAGACGTTGATTAAGATGTTCCTTTTGCTGTGTGTAAGGCATTCTGGACATGAATATCGAATGAACTCCATGACGATGTTGCCTATTGTCTAATGTCAATGGGACAATTAGGATATTTCATTAAAGCCTCCATAATTTGACCATTGTCTAAAAGTACTTTCATAATCTGCTATTCTTTCTGTGGGGTACTGGCTTTATTAGTTTCAGCTGGTGCACATGCGTAACAAGCTTCATGATTAGGTTTCTTTAAATAATATACAGAATGAACCTTCCTGCACGTGAAGTTCCAAGCCCCATTCTCGATCATCTAGCCCTTATAAATGTCATTTAAGAATTTTATAGCTAGGATATAATAAAGAAACCCGCATTGCCTATTTCAATGCCCTAAGCATACCAGTAAAATTATTCAACAGTATCCATTATCCAATTCTCTCAATGGGAGTGAAGTTTGGGATCCATCATTAACTCAACGAGTCAAAATAAGACCGAATCCCAAAGAGAGCGTTCTACTCATTGTCAAGGGAGATGGAAGAGATGAGAGGAAGAGGAAAGGGCTCCACTTTCCACATACTATACCGTGATGGTTGACTTCCCTGCCAATTTTCCATTCTTCAGTTGAAGTGGCTTGGTGATCTTGGTCTGTGAAACAATCTAAAGAAGAAGTACATTGCAGTCAACATAGAGATGGTTTTGTTTGTGAGGTTGGGTGTCTAAAGAAAAATTGCAGTACTGGGTGAGTGGATGAAGCCTAAAACGTGAAATGGTTGGTAAAAGTATAGAAACTGAAGTAGAATGAAAATGGAGAATTAGGTAGATAGAAAGTAAAGCATTGGATGGATGGTGAATTATGGACATAAGTATTAAGTTATATTGGCTTCCAGTAGAAGTGAGGATAATTTTTAAATTTGCCTATTTGTGTTACAAAACAATCCCCTGCCCCCTGTTTTCTTAAACTGCGATAGCGGTTATTAGCGTAGGGAGCCGCGCTGAATGCTCCGTGCTGCTCCCGGCGCTTATAGGAATTCTGAGCGTTGGGAGCAGTGTAGAGCATTCAGCCCAAGTTATCTCTGGAAACATTTTGTGTTATCTGAAATTAATCACAGAACCCGTAATATTACCTTTCCATCTTTATAAGGTTGTACGTGTAAAAGATTTATCGAAAGGACTTTAGCCTTCCAAGCAGGTAAATGGAACACAAATTTAAGTGGTCTGATTATGTCTTCTCTTTCTTATCAAGACTTCAGAAAATCATTGAAAACATTTGTTTGGTAAATTTGTGCAATGATTTTCCCAATTTTACTGTATTGGTGACATTGACAATGTTAATTTGCTGTATTATACCTGTATTTGTAGTTTCCCTCTTGTTATTAACCGCATTGAACTGCGAGGTATTGCGGTCTACAAATAAAGTTATTATTATTATTATTAGGTGGATGAAGACTGATATGTGTGTAAGGATAGATGAAGGGTTGAATATTGGTGGATGGACCATTGTCCTTTTCTTGAATGAATGGACAGAGGATAGGGTACATGAAAGCAGTAAGTAAGAGGGTGAACGTGAACAGCAAGACTAAAGAACAAAGAAGGAAATTGTTCAAAAATCTAATAGGCAGATCCAAGTTTATTAATTTTTGATATACCATCTATCAAATAATGGCTAAATGGTTTACACTAAGTTTCATTAAATATAACTTAAAATAAACATAAGATAAAAAATAAATATTAAAAAAGGGGATTGTGGACAGATAAATCAAACATGAAAAGTTAGAAAGAACACTAGGTAGTTTAATTACATCGAGATGGAAAAAAAAAGGGGCAAGGGGCAAGGGGGAGGGGGAGGTATATATGGGAGGAGGGTCTCTTCTTAGGAAGCGTTTATAGTTCTCTTCCATCAAGGAAAAAGCGAGGTTTCAAGTGTTAGAAGCATCTTTAAAAAGAAATGTTTTGATTTTGGATTGGAATTTGTCTATAGAAGGTTCAAGTTTAATGGCTAAGGGGAGGGCATTCCAGAGCGAGGGTGCGGGAACTGAGGATATAGCGTTTCGAGTAGTATCATAGAATAATTCTTTTTGGCAACGCCATCTGAAAATATTAAGGAAGACTCTATAAATCTAAATGGAATAATATATCCAATTCTACCTGTTATTAAAATTTTGGGAGTTTATTTAGATCGCAAGTTGACCTTTGATTTCCACACCACTTACCTTGAAAAAAATGTTTTTTTTCTTATTATGGAAACTAAGAACAATTAAGTCAATTTTGATCTTTCCTCTTTTAGAATATTAGTCCAATCCCTCATCCTGAGCACATTGGATTATTGTAATATTCTCTATTTATCAATCAGTAAGAAGAATATTATAAGACTACAGCTTATGCAGAATACTGCTGTTCGCCTGATTTTCGGATTGAAAAAATCCAACCATGTGTCTCAGTATTATTAATAAGCTGCATTGGCTTCCCATTGAAGCAAGAGTGATTTTCAAGTTTGGCTGTCTCTGTTTTAAAGCTCTGAATGGGCAACTACCCAGCTATCATTTTGATCATTTTGTATTTTCCAATAGGAAACATTTACGTGGCCTACGATTTTTTTGATTTTCCATCCTTTAGAGGCTGCGTCTGTAAACGATTCTTTAGTAAGTTGCTTTCGTACCAAGCTGGCATATGGGATAAACATCTCCTACCTAGCCTTTAGAAAAATCCTGAAGACATTTCTTTTTTGGTAAATATGGTGAATTATGATCAACTGTGTATGTTCAATAATTTTATCTTTTTGTTAACCACTCTGAACCGAGAGGTAGTTGAGGTATATGTTTTATGTTATGTTACTAGTAGGTGATGGTTGTTGGATGGAAGTGTTCCGACAGAAGAGTTTGGGATCAGATGTTTGTCAATAAAGGCAGGGATATGTGTATGTTTAGTCTTGTAGTGAGGAAGAGTATTTTAAATGTGATGCGGTATGTAATAGGTAGCCAACGGGCATCACAGAGGAGGGGGGTGACATAATCATTAGGCATCTAGATGGTTGATCTAACTGGACAGACAAAGAGCCAATCCTTGTGGATGAGCTCACCTGTCCAAGTGTGCACTCTGTGGATCCCAGGAAACAGTCATCCCTAGTTCCTACACTGGTAGAATCCTCAGCATCATAAACTTCAAAGAGGAGGTTCTGCATCTCTTCAAAGTAGTAATCGACTGCAAAGATCTTGGAGTACACAGGACTCAGGTTGTTTTTGATAACTTCTGTCTTGTCCACCTATAGGAGGGGAGGAAGGGGGAAAGGTAACCAAAGGCGAATTGGCTGACTCTTCAAGAAATTAAAAATCCTGGGCTAGAGGGCAATGCCCTACTTTGGACAGATAACTACTTAACCCTGGCAGATGGTGAAAATGGCTGTTTTACGTAACTTGATGTTGAACGAGAGCAAAAGTACCAAGTAACAGGCATTTGGAGATGTAGATCGCCTCTAAGAACATAAGAAATTGCCTCCACTGGGTCAGACCAGAGGTCCATCACGCCCAGCAGTCCGCACCCGCGGCGGCCCCATCAGGTCCACGACCTGTCAGGTTTTCTTGATTTAGCCCTATATCCCTATCTACCTCTATCTGTACCCTTTAATCCCCCTATCCTTCAGGAATCTAAGAGCCGTAGGAAACGCATGTTGCTTCTGAGCAACAATGCCAAATAAGGGGTCCTTTCATTTAGGCGCGCTAAAGATTAGCGCCTGCTAAATGCTAAGGCATCCATTATATTCTATGCGCTAGATCGGTTAGCGCGCCTTAATCAAAGGACCCCAAAGAATAGGACTAAAGGTTAGGTTGTCTCAATGATGAGATAAGAATTCTCCTCGCTCCCACCAACCTATCCATTAACAAACTAGAGAAGGAAGCAATGACTGAAGTCATCACATTTGTAGCCGACACAAAATTACTCAAAGTAATTAAACATCAGCAGACTATGAGACGTTGCACTCTGGGGATCTGGGATCGAACTGGCAAGCGAAGCTTAAAGCGGGCAAGTGCAAAGTGCGCTACGGGGGTTAGCGCGTCGGACATTTCATGACGCACTAATCCCCGCGGCAGCCTAAAATCCTAACACCTTGTCAATGGAGGCGTTAGGTACTAGCACGGCAGGTGGTTTAACGTGCGGCATTCCGCGCGTTAAACCGCTACCGCGCCTTTGTAAAAGGACTCCTTAGTTTAGTTTTATTAAAACTTGATCAACTGTTTTTACTAATGCGCAGTGCGGGTTGTAACGCTGGCAGCGGCGGTAACTGCTCTGATGCTCATACTGCAGCCGCTGACGCTAAAACCTGCACTACGCGTTAGTAAAGGAGGAGGTAAAATACAAAAAAGTATACATACAAAATAACTCCAGTAATAATAGGACAGACCTGAAATAAGAATCAATCATAATAATATAATATAAGAATAATAATCATTTATTTTTTTGCATACCACCCAACCAATAATTCTAGGCGGTTCACAAGAAGAGAACTGTTACATTTCAGTGAAGATACAAAATCAGAAAATACAACAAAAAATTATCGTACAAATTTATCAAACAGGTAAGTTTTCATCGACTTTCTAAATACATAATAGGATTGTGAGTGAGCCATCAAAGAGCACATCCAAGAATTCATTTTTCCAGCTTGAAAAGCCAATGTCTTATCTAAAAAAAAACAAAAACCTTTTGAATCAGCAGGCTTTTGGGGTAGGATACGTAAACATCCCCAAATTTCTTGTATTCTTACTTTTTACAGTGATGGATTGTGACGTCGCCAAAGTTTTGCTACCACTATACAGTATTTCTGTGATTTTTTTGTTTTTTTTCCCTCTACTTTTACCATGGACCCCTGACGAAGGTGTGTCCGAAACACGGACCGTGTCGGGTCCCTTGATTGGTAATTGGTAAAAGGGTTTGCATATTATTTTTTGTCATTAATAAAATTTGCCTACGTCTTGTACAGATCTGCAGTTTTGTTTTGTTTGCTCTATGTTGGTAATAAGCCATAACAAATGCAAGCAAATTTAAAGATAACTCTGGCTTCAAAAGGACTTATGTGATCAAACCGAAAATCAAACGTACTGCTGCGTATGAAAGCAGGGTTTTAAATTCCAAAGTAAAGTTAAAACTAATCTTAACTATATTTATTTATTTAAAACATTTATATCTCGCTTCTCCAAAATCTATGCGGGCTACAAGAAATAACATTCATAATAAAATTACACAAACATGCTCTAACAATCCAAAATTAACGTTATACACTTTAAATTTCTCAGTACAATCATAAGAATAGCTTTACTGGGTCAGACCAATGGTCCATCTAGCCCAGTATCCGTCTTCGCTGAGGCCAATCCAAGTCACAAGAACTAAAAACCCAACTAGTAGCGGCATTCCATGCTACCGTCCCATGTCTGTCTCAACAGCAGACTATGGACTTTTCCCCTCCAGGAACTTGTCCAAACCTTTCTTAAAACCAGCTACACTATCTGCTCTTACCACAACCTCTGGCAATGCGTTCCAGAGCTTAACTATTCTGAGTGAAAAAATATATCCTCCTATTGGTTTTAAAAGTATTACTCTGTAACTTCATCGAGGGTCCCCTAGTCTTTGTAAATCGTGATGCAGTACTTGTACCCGTTCTACACCACTCAGGATTTTGTAGACTTCAATCATATCTCCCTTTAGCCGTCTTACATAACTTAAAAAAAATAAAGGTTCACAGTGCTGGGTTCCAGATTAGAAAAAGGATCTTGGGCTCATTATGGACAATATATTGACATCCCTAGCTCAGTGTGTGGTACTGGTATCAAAATACTCATAAATAAATGTTAGGAATCGTTTGAAAAAGAATGGAGAATGAAACAGAAAATATTACAATACCGCCATATAGTAACTTCGCCTTGAATGTTGTACATTCTGGTCAAAAAGGAGCAGTTACTACTACTACTACTACTATGAATTATTTCTATAGTGCTACCAGATGTATACAGCACTGTATAGAGTCACAAAGAAGACAGGCCCTGCTCGAAAGAGCTTACAATCTAAACGGAGAAGATAGACAAACAGAATGCCATAGATACAGTTAGTCTGCTGGCTGAGTTGGTGGGCAGAGGGATGGCTATAGTAGAGGTCAACACAAATCATTAAGGGGATAGACGGGTAAGCAGGGAACAGTTCTTTCCTCCTTCTAATTGAACTAGGATTGGGTCCATTAACACTTATTACATAGTTGAGGGTGTCTCCATTTCTTACTTGAGGACATTGGCAACATGCACTGAATTTTTCAAGTGACAAGGAGTGGCCACTGTCGAAAACGTAAGATGCTGAGCTAAATGGACCACTAGTCTAAGTCAATATATGTCTTATTTAAGGAAGACAAAGAAAAGCATGTCTACATTCTCCGTGGTCTCTGCAAAGGGGAGCTCTGGCTTAAGTAGAGTTGGAAGGAAAGGAGAGTTTTGTCGGCGGCCTCCTTGTTAATGCACTTTCACATATAGCCAGTTCATTCTGGATAAAAATTTTAGTTAGGCCTAAAAAAGATAAGGGTGCTCTGTATGGGGAAGATTGGATTCAGGGTGACTTTGTACCTTCCCATTTCTTCCTATAAAGGGTTTGGATAGAGCCTGAAAAGCTGGGATCTCTTAACAAAGCTCTAGGTCATCCCCCTCCCCCCCCCCCCAACGAGGAACCCTCTTTCTGATCCTTGCCTAACTCTCTGTCCCTCGCCCCCCACCCTAAGAATCAGGAGCTATGGCCTGAAGCCTCCCTCTGCATTCTGTCCTTGGTGCTTTGATTGATCCAGCCGTGACTCATCTTCCCTTGCTTGCCTGATATCTCCTTTCAGCCAGGTTAAATGGCTCAATAATCAGTCCTAGAGAGCCAGGAATCAGCGAATGACCTGCACAAAGCAAAAGGCATAATATGCTTTGGAAAGAGTGACCTGTGTGTGATTAGACAGCACTGCTGGGGGGGAGTGTTGTAGGAGCATTTATGAATTTCATGTATGTGTAAGGGAGATTGAGGGCCAGGGTTGGCTCTGGTTGCATGAGGAGTGTTGTGTACGTATGCACTTGTGATCTAAGACTCTAAGACGTTCGTCTTCCTTTTCAACTTTTATTAACTCTTCTGGTGATATTCTTTGTTGGGTGAAGAGAGTAGGGTCAGAGGAGGTCCTTACCTCATTGCAGTGTCCCTCCGAATACATTTTGAGAATCACACAGGGGTTCGGCTTGGACAAGGTGTCCCGGTCCAATAGGCTTTTGCATGACACTCGCAGTTCTACTCGTGAAGCCCCCAGAGCCACAGGCTGGTTCTCCATGACATCTGACATCCTTCCAGAAAGAAAAACAGACAGAGAAAAATTTTATTTAGAGGTCCATGTTTCAGGAGTGAATGTAAGTGTGTGACCAGTGGACATAACTTCCAATCGCACTTTTACCACCGTCAATCACTGTGCGATTATCTAGTCATCTTTATTTGTATTTATAAACACATTCTGCATTGCCAGTAGAGCGTGGAGGTAAAAAAGTGATTATGTGATTTATATTGCATTCATTCAGCAGATAGTGAAATCTTTTCACCTAAAAAGCAAGCTGCATGGGAGCCAACCTTTCCTCTACGGTGCAAATCAGACAACCGCTTGTGTTCCTCAGGGAGGTGATGCAACGATATTGCGGTTTCAATCGCAAATGGCAGGCAGGTCCTCTGGGAGTCCCGTAGCACCCGCCTGCCCCTTGTGATTGCAATGCAGCTGCACTACCCCCACCCCCCAATGGTAGGAATGTAGGTAGAGGGCTCCTTTGCACCTTAGGAGGAAGGTAGGCAGGGCAGCGACCCTGCAGCCTTACCACTGGTTTGCTTGCGTTTTGGGGGGCGAGAAGCGTATTGCAAGTATTCTTTGCATGATTCCATCATCCTCTTTCAAAGCGCTCTTCTGTCTCTTCCATCCCTGGATGCAGTCTCTTGCTAACCTCCAGCTGTCCCTGAGGAAACAGCAGACTTTGCGCTTCATTAACTTCTAATGGATTTTTTTTTTTTAATGAAAGATTTGAAAGATTTTTATGGCTTTCCATAGTTTCTCTTCTCTATCCTGTCTTTTCTCTCCCTCATTCCATTTTTCTCTTGTTCATTCCTTTTTCTCCCCTTCTTAAATCTCTTCTCCCTCCACCTGAAACCAAGTAATTGGTGCCCAGATCTCTAAGGCTTCCTAGTCCCCTTTCCTTCTGTTTTTCTGTATTTTCTTGTCCCCAGACTTTACCCCCTCATTTCCCCTCTGCTGAGGTCCCTCCCTCTCTGCCTGTCTGAGGTTTTACCCCCTCAGTCCCTCGCCACTGAAGATTCTCTATGCAGGTCCCAGAATTATATCTTAGGCTCCCTGCCCTAAGATTTCTTCATAGCTAGCTCCACTTCTCTTATTTTCCTATTTCTAACTCAGGCAGCCAATTTCATTTGGGTATCCAATGTTGAAGATCTGAAGTAGAGCATGAAAGATACATTTCTTCTCTGCTCCTTGTCTCCTGCATTCACAGCCTGAGTCAGGGATGTACACCCAGGGCTGTGTAAGAAGCGGCCCAGGAGAGGACTCGAACTCAGGCACCTTTGGTTCCATGAATCCACCAGGATTCCAGTGCATGTTCTGATTTATTAACGACCAGGGCTAAGGGTAGGCAATGCTAGACCCCTCAGAGGGTGCGACTGCTGCAAGGCACTCTGGGAAAACCCCAGTTACAATCCTCTCTCTTTACCTATGCACTCTCTCTAGTTTTCTTTTTCTCTTCAATCCATTCTTTTCCTCTTCAAGCACACCGTCACTTCTCTCTCCCTGCTTTGCATGTTCTCGGTTTCTCTTCCCTCTGCTGTCTCTGGTTCCCTCTCTTATCTCCTTCCCTCTTCAACCTGTTCTCTTCCATCTCAAACTAGTGTCTCTTCATCCTGCATTAAAGTCTCTTATTCCAACCTGCTCTCTTTTTCAACTTTCTGTCTCCCTCCCTCCAACCATCTGTCTCTCTCTATGTCTCTGCCTCCATCCTTTCCTCTCTGTGCACTTGAGCATTTCTGGTTTTGTGCATTTCTATGAATGTTTCTGCCTATTTTCTTGGAGGGGGTTAGTTTTGTTTATATCATGACAGTAATGAACCTCACTCCTAAGGCAGAGTGTGATCTCTAATTTACTGCTAGGACTTGTGTGTGTCTGGGTATTGCTGTTTCTTTCTCTGAGTATGCATATGTTTCTGTGTGTGTGTCTTGGCATTTTCCTCTCCGAGTGTGTGCATGGTTTTTTGTGTTTCTTCCTCTGTGTGTTTCTGTATCTTGCTCAGTTTGTGTGCACAAGTATGTTTCTGTGCACTTCTTACTCTGTGTATGTTTGCATGTTTTCATCCTTTGTGCGTGTGCGCATGTGAATGTGTTTGTGACCATGTTTTTGTGCTGCTTCTGTGTGTGTCAGAGAGCACAAGTACATTTCTGTGTACTTCTTCGTCTGTGTGTTTTTCCTGTGTGTGTGCGCGCATGTTTTTGTGTTTCTTCCTTGCGCTCTCTCTGTGTGGTGTGTGTGCATCCTACATTTTCAGGGACCAGCGATAGGCTTTCAGAGCACTGAATGTGGTATCTTGGTAACAGAGCTATGTGTCTGACAGAGAGTTTGTGCCATCTGTACAATTAACACAGCTATTTAAAAATAATAATAATTTTTTAAAAAGGGAGACAGAGAACCTCCCCGCCAAACCTCCTTCCATTTCCATCCCTTCTCCTGGAGCCATGCAAGACAAACCCACACACACAAACACAATCTCCCCCCCCCCCCAAAAAAAATAAAAGGACAGAAAAAAAGAAAGAAAAAATAAACATCTTTCACGGATGAGACACAAAACCTTTTCATGCAGAAAATGGGGATTAAAAGTCAATATTTCCGCCTTTTCAAGCATTGGAAAGGGTCTTAGCAAAAAGCGATATATATACCAAATTCCCTGGAGTCCGAGGAAAGGAAAGGTTTAGAGCTGAAACTGTTCCCTTATGGGTGCCAGATGGACCAAGGAGACCTGCAGCTGAGCACCCCTGAAATCTTATCAGTTTGACAAGCTGTGAGGTTGGAGAAGAAATGAACGGAGGAAGGTGAATGGAGCACAATGGGTTGGGTGCTGGAGGGTCCGACTGATTCCCAGTCCAGGCTTACCTGCTTCTCCTTGAGGATGTGAGAGAGGAGCTGAATGACTGTTCCTGGCAGTGCAAGCAGAAAAGGAAATCACTCTTCCAGTGAGGGCAGGCACACTCTCATGTCTGTTACTCCCTCTGCCTCTTTCCTTCTGTCTGTCTCCTTCTTCTTCTCTCTGCTTCTGTCAGCTCTTTCTGCTGTGCTAAATGGAAAATCTTTGCTTAGTCTTTAGAAGCTTTTAGTGCTGAGTTCCTCAGAAGGCAGTTTGTGTGTGTGTGATTTTTTTTTTTTTTTTGTGACAGCATAGGACTCTATCACGTTCCCTGTGGGAGGTTATTTTGATTTTAACAGCTAGAGCAAACCAGCCACCCCCCCCCCCTTCCTGCACACACAACCTGGGGAATGTTTGTATACACAGAGGAGGGGGACACACACACATCAAACCCAAATTTTAAACCGTGTTATGCTCATTCTCCCTGACTCTAATCAGGCACCCCTGCTATGCCATGATGGGGGTAATTTTAATAACAACCCATGTGGTAAACTTAGCTGAAATCCATGTGACAATACACTCTAGACCAGTGGTCTCAAACTCAAACCCTTTGCAGAGCCACATTTTGGATTTGTAGGTACTTGGAGGGCCTCAGAAAAAAATAGTTAATGTCTTATTAAAGAAATGACAATTTTGCATGAAGTAAAACTCTTTATTTTATTTAATTCAGTTTCTATCCCATCCTCCCGGTAGCTCAGAATGGGTTACAAGGTTTTATAGTTTATAAATCTTTCCTTTTGGCTAAGTCCTAATAATAATTTTGTAATTTATAGCTAGAGACATAGGATCAATAAACTTTTATTTTGCTTTTGTGATTATGATAAACATACTGAGGGCCTCAAAATAGTACCTGGCGGGCCGCATGTGGCCCCCGGGCCGCGAGTTTGAGACCACTGCGCTAGACATTTTTTCCACTGAAAGTTATTGTTCATTGAAAGCTTCTATATTGCTATTATTATTAATAATAATAATAACAACTTTATTTTATATACCGCAATACCACAAGCAGTTCAGAGCGGTTTACAGAGGAAGAGAGTCAATTCAGAGCTTCTGTAATGGTGTTACAATACAGAATTAGCAGTGGCGTAGCGAGGGTAAATGGTGCCCCCCCACACACACCTTCCTGACCCTTCCTGCCGCACGTACACACCCCTTCCCCTGTACCTTTTTAATTTTCCAGGCAAGGGCAACAGCACGAATTTGCTGCCTGCATTGTGTCGGCTCCCTCTGATGTCACTTGCTAGGCGTGGGGCCCGGAAGTGACATCAGAGAGAGAGGCGACACTGACGTGGGCAGCAAGTTCGAAATGCTGCTCATGCAGGAAAAATTAAAGAGGTATGAGGGAAGGGGCGCGGCAGGGAGAGCCCTTTACAAAGACCGCGCCTGGGGCAGATTGCACCCCTGCTTACTACTCCAGTGAGTTAGCGTTTTCTGAGCTGCTTTTCAATACATATTTATATGATTAATCAGTCATCCTATGTAAATACACATATAATACTAGCATTGTGTACTATGTTCATACTAAATCCTACTTATTTGCACACACAATACTTGTATCGTGTTCTATGTTATGTGTCTAATGGGGACTAGCCCACTTTCTCCTCTAGGTTGCTTTATTAGTTAAAGTAGTCTGTGAAGAGGATGGTCTTTATCCCTTTCTTGAACTTTCCGGTGTCCTTTTATAATTTTATTTCCTTCGGGAATTCCACCATCTTGGAGCTATCCCAGGAAAAATAGCCACACACATTTCACATTCACTAACCTGTGTGAATTCCTTAGTTGAAATATGCATTGACTTTTGAGAAAGAGGTAAGGATCATAAGAATAGCCTTACTGGATCAGACCAATCCATGTTAACGAGTATCCCATCTTCACAGAGGCCAATCCAAGTCACAAATACCTGGCAGAAACCCAAATAGTAGCAGCATTCCAGAACTGAGATTGTGATGTCATAATGCCTCATTCCACCAGTGCCTAAGAGCCAACCTCATCAGTGATGTCACAATGGCTTGATTGTCCTAGACTTGGCTCACATAAGAGTTGCCATACTAGGACAGACCGAAGGTCTTTCAAGCCCAGTATCCTGCTTCCAACAGTGGCCAATCCAGGTCCCAAGTACCTGGCAGAAACCCAAAGAGTAGCAGCATTCCAGAGCTGAGATTGTGATGTCATAATGCCTCAGTCCACCAATGCCTAAGAGCCAACCTCATCAGTGATGTCACAATGGCTCCACTGTCCTACACTTGGCTCACATAAGAACATAATAATAGTCTTACTGGGTCAGACCAATGGTCCCATCTAGCCCAGAATCCTGTCTTCACAGTGGCCAATCCAGGTCACAAGTACCTTGCAAAACCCCAAATAGTAGCAGCATTCCATGCCACTGATCCAGGACAAGCAGTGGCTTCTCTCATGTCTTTTTCAAAAGCAGTTTATGGACTTTTCCTCCAGGAACTTGTCCAAACCTTTTTTTTAAACCAGCCTTTGTGTGGTACAATCAAAGTGGCTTACATACTATATACAGGCACTTTCTCTGTCCCTACTTGGCTCACAATCTTAAGTTTTTGTACCTGGGATAACGGAAGGTTAAATGACTTGTGCAGAGTTCTCCAGGTTCTCACCCCACTGCTCTAACCATGTGTCTGGTTCCGTAACAAAAGCACGCAGGACATTGATGTGCCAACAATCGCATGCCGACAATCCCGCGCAGGACTTTAGCGCACCATGTTCAAAATGTTCCTGTTACCGCTCTGAGTAGGGGTCTGGGGGGAGAAACCCCCCCCCCAGTAAACTGACAAGTATTTGCGCTTCCGTTGGGGTGTGTGTGGGGGAGGGAACACCCCCATTACACTGTAAATTTCTGTTTTGCTTTGGTTTTCGGGTAATCGGCAGTTTTCAGTGTAGTGGGGTGGTTTGTGCGTTAACAGGAACACTTTTAACACGGTGCCCAGAAGTCCTGCATGGGATTGTCGGCACGGCAATGTCCCATCGCCATGTGTCTAGGTCAGTGTCTCTCAAAACTTTTTTTATCTCCAGCATACTAAACGAAGCAAAAGGGTTTTTTTTTTGCGGCATATTGCAACTGAAATTATAAAATTGCAAATCCACAAAAGATTAAAATTGAGTTATTTAATTAAAGTTCTTAAAGCTATATATGGGTAATTGTAACAACAGTGAAACTAAAGTAGAAAGAACAGAATTGCTAATCAATGCGATGGATGTGCTCAAAACGCAGCTTGATAGTTGACAAACACTCTCATCATCCACCATTTGCAGTTCTCTTTTTTTCAATTTAATTTCTGTCAGAGCTGAAAATCCAATTTCACAAAGATGAGAAGATACCAAACGGTAACAAAGCCTTGATTGCTTTGTTGCTCAAGTTAGGATAACTACTGCATAAAAAATAAAAATAAAATGACTTGCCGTTAGCTTTCAAGGACCAATCGCGTCAAAGAACGAGGCTTGTCTGGGTGGTTGTATCCTTACACACGCAGACGCTCAGAACATTGACAGACTCTTGTGTATGCGACGTACTCTATTCTAGTGTATACTTATGGAGGGGATTTTTAAAAATAGAGTAAAATTCTGGAATCTCTCATGGCACACCTAGAATCTCATTGGGGTATACCATTGTGCCGTGACATACAGTTTGAGAGACACTGGTCTAGGTCAGTGTTCTTCAACCTTTTAATACCTATGGACCGGCAGAAATAAAAAAATTATTTTGTGGACCAGCAAACAACTGAGACTGAAATACCCCCCCCCCCCGTCTCCACCCCATCCTCGTAAACTCAGTCCCCATCTCCATCCCGTGTACAGGGAGTGGGGAAAGAGAGAGAGAGATATCTATGGTGCATCTTTCCCACTCCCTCGCTCTCTCATCCCCCGGATCATGTGCAGCACTGTATCGAGCAATGGTGCGCCCACATCTGGAATACTGCGTCCAATTCTGGTCGCCATACCTCAAGAAGGACATGGCAATACTCGAGAGGGTCCAGAGAAGAGCAACGAGGATGATAAAGGGTATGGAGAACCTCTCATATGCCGAACGGTTAGACAGGCTGGGGCTCTTTACCCTGGAAGAGCGAAGACTGAGAGGGGACATGATACAGACTTATAAAATCATGAAAGGCATAGAGAAGGTGGAGAGGGGCAGATTCTTTAGACTAGCAGGGTCAACTAAAACAAGAGGTCACTCAGAAAAACTGAGAGGAGACAGATTCATAACGAATGCAAGGAAGTTCTTCTTCACTCAGCGGGTGGGAGACACCTGGAACGCGCTTCCCGGAGAGGTGATAAGCCAGAGTACAATTCTGGGGTTCAAAAAGGGGCTGGATGACTTCCTGGAAGCGAAGGGAATAACAGGGTACAGATAGAGGTTTACCTTACAGGACACTGGGCAAATAGGGTATGGACATTTTAGATTAGGTAGGGAACACTTTCAGGTCATGGACCTGGAGGGCCGCGGCGGCAGCGGACTGCCGGGCATGATGGACCCTGGTCTGACCCGGCAGAGGCAATGCTTATGTTCTTATGTTATGTTCGCTCCAGCACCATTCCACACCTCACCCTTCATCACTATGTCCAACATTCCTCCCCTTGCAGCCCCTTCAATCTGTCCCTCTGTTCCCTCTCCACCACCCTATCCAACATTTCTCCCTCTCATCCTTCTCTTCCCCATGTATCTCTCTCTCTCTCTAAGTCCAATTTTCCTCTTTTGTCCTTTCCCCATGTGCACCATCTTTCCCTCTCACTTACACACTCATCCCCAACAATTTTCCCTTTCTATCCCTTCCCTTGTGTCCCAAGTTCACGCCTCCTCCTTTCCTTTTGTGTCCTGAGTTCATATCTCCTCTCCCTGCCTTCCAACCTTTCTCCCAAATTCATGCCCCTCCCATGTCCCAACGCGCTTCTCCCCCCCCCTTTTCTCCCACGTTATCCCTTCTCTCCCTTACTTTTTCAGGGCTGTCCAGCTGGGCATGCCCCCCTCTGCCGAAGCCGGATCTGTGTCCTTGCAAGTGCGTGTCCGTCTTCTGTCCAGCTTGGCTGCTCCTTATCTTCAGCGCCAGCTGCACTCGTTTACCGGGACAGCACACAGTGGCTCTTGCATGCTGCTAACCTGGTTCCGGCTCAGCCACATGCAGTGTGCAAGAGCCACTGTTCGCTGTCCCGGCAAACAAGTGAGGAGCAGCCATGCCGGAAGACAGACATGCTCTTGGAGGGGACATTAATTCTTCACGGACCGGCAGGAAATTTTTGCGGACCGGCGGTTGAAGAACGCTGGTCTAGGTGAACACCCTTCTCGAACCCTGCCCCTCTGGCTAAATTACCACACATTTAGAAGAACAAAGGGTAGACAATTATGTGAAAGTCCATGATCACCAACATTCCCTCTAAGGTGTACCAGAACCTGCCACACATGTTCCTACTATCAGGGGTAATAAGAACATAAGAAGCGCCATCTCCGGAACAGACCCTGGGTCCATCAAGTCCAGCGATCCGCACATGCGGAAGCCCCGCCAGGTGTACCATGGCATAGTTTTAGTTCCCATATCACTCTAAGCTTCTCATAAGAGCTGTGCATCTAGCTTACCCTTCCCTATGTCACCTTATGCCACTCATAAGGAGATGTACATCTAATATTGTATTTTCAATTGTGAGGGACAGGCAATTTTTGTGAAACTCCTCTGCCTGTATTTCACAATTCAACTGTTATACACTATCTACAACAGTAAAACATGTGTGGTGGAATCTCTCACTTTAGAGCAGTGGTCGCCAACTCAAACCCTTTGCAGGGCCACATTTTGGATTTGGAGGTACTTGGAGGGCCTCAGAAAAAAATAGTTAATGTCTTATTAAAGAAATGACCATTTTGCATGAGGTAAAACTCTTTATAGTTTATAAATCTTTCCTTTTGGCTAAGTTTTAATAATAATATTGTCATTTATAGCTAAAGAGACATCTGATCAAGAAACTGTTTTATTTTACTTTTGTGATTATGATAAACATAGCGAGGGCCTCAAAATAGTCCCTGGAGGGCCGCATGTGGCCCCCGGCCCGCAAGTTTGAGACCACTACCTTAGAGGGAATGTGATTTTTATGGGAAAAACACTACTTACAGAAATGGCTTTGAAAGTTATCCACCTTATATGTTATGCGCAATCTTATATTCTGCCAAATTCTCACAAATTGGAGTTCTAGGCGGGTTACAAGCAGCATATCGCTACATAGAATTATACATGCTACATGCTCATACCTAGTTGTACATGTTACATAAAATTATACCTGTGATATAAGATAAGGCATCTAAAACATTGTCATTCTATCACCCATTCTGTTCTGATTAAAATACAGGGTTCTAATTCTATTTTCCAATTTGATTTCTTTTTTTTTATCCTCCCTATTCCCCCAGTAGCACAATTCTCCAGCTTCCTTTTCTTCCCCCTCATATGAATCATTTCAGATTCATTGGATTCATGAATTGCTTCTCATTCAACAGTGTTAAACAAGGACAGTAAGCTAATAAAGGGCACTTGGGTTTTTCCGTTCTCCCTGCTGTATTCATGCTTTATGAGTATCAGTGTGACATCTACTCAGTGTTCTAATTATGACCCACTCTTCAGCTGTTTGTGCTGTATTCATGCTTTATGGATTAACGTGACACCAGCATCTTTCAATGCTGTATTCATGCTTTACGATTGAGGGGCAACTGTAATTAAGCCTCTGGTAATTAAAATGGCCTGAAAAATGTAAAAAAAATTGGACTTTATGACCTTGGCTGCTTAATTATCAATTGTGATATGTGTAATTTTCTGAAATCCAGCACTTGCACATATAAGCAGCGGTATTTATATGTATGTGTAGGTTATTTACATCAACACCTATACATTTAAATATAAAACACTGAGGTGTGTAGTTGTCAATATGGACTACTGCTAAAATGTGTTATTCTACCACTGGCTTGTGCTATTTTAACACATTTTATGCAATGAGATTTAGTTACTAATAAGTGGGGTTACTAGTAAATAGTAGCTAATGTTGGCAACTTCCCCTCTTAAGAAAAAAGAAATTGTTCTGTGTAATGAAAGTGAGTCGAGTATAGGACAGTCAAGTCATTGTGACATCACTGATAAGGTTGACTCTTATTGGTGGAATGAGGCATTATGACATCACAATAGCAGCTCTGGTTACACTAAGAGGGGAAGTTATCAATGTAGGATACCGTTAAGATGGGGTATTTTACCACAGGTCCCATTTATGTAATGAGACAGTTATTCATAACATCACAATAGGAAAAATTGATTGTGGTTCTGGAAGTCAAATCAATTGAAGTTCCATCTACTTCATGAGGTGGAGCTTGTAGATTTGTATAACTGTTTGCATATTAGAAATGTAGCACTATATGAGTCTCTTTGTATTGTTGGTTTGATACATCATTTTGTCTTCTATCTTTATTATTCTTTTCTTTCCTTGATTCTAAGTACTCACCTCCCCTATTTCTTCAAAGAAATGGAAATCTGTGTGTGTATATGTATATATATATATATATATATTTTTTTTTTTTCCCACCAAAGGCTCCATGTTCAGCAGATCTATGGTAAAGTAGCCAAGAAATTGTGTTGCTTCCAAATTCAAAGTTCCTTCTTCTGACCCAAAGTCCTACGCCAGAAGGGGTTTCATATGTACTCATTGGAGCCTCTGACTGAATAGCCAGTTTTATTTATGGAAATTAAACACGAATAAATGTCTTTTCATGCTTCACTGTTTAGAAATTGGGGCCAATAGTCATTTTACAAATTCTATTTTGTAGCTTCATAGTATCCTTTCCTTTAAAAAAATGTAGTGAACCTTCCCAAGCTTTCTGTCTTGAGCTCATAAGAAAATCTACTGTGCTTTTAAACCATAATCACACCGAGTGTATGATGAGCATGGTCACCCCCCCCCCCCCTATAAAAAGCACCTTAGACAGGACTACTTCTGAACAGATGACATACTAGTGAGGATTGCAATAATGGCTAGTTAGCAGCAGGTCCTGATTGCTATCTACCAACAACTGTCTAGGAGCCCTCCAAAAAGCAAAGACAGTGCATGTATCATACTCTTTAGCAAAAGCTGGTATGGCCCTGTTTGCCCATAACAATTTGCATGCAAGAGCTCACACCACCTTGCATACAGGTAGGGCTAGTCTCAGTTAGGGCGCTGGTCTTTGACCCGAGGGCCGCTGCGTGAGCGGACTGCTGGGCACGATGGAGTACTGGTCTGACCCAGCAGCGGCACTTCTTATGTTCTTAGAACTTTATAGCGTCTGGTAAGGTCTTCCTTTTAAGCTTGAATGAGAGGGTTTTCTCATACGGTTTATTGCCGAGGTCCCTTTAGGCAACCCATGTGCAAACTGTCATGAAGTTTTCTGAGCTGATGAAGAGAGGATAACTTTCAAAAGCTTGTCAAAGATACATTAAGTTAGTTAAGAAGGCCAATCCTTATTTCCACAGAATCTGAAAGAAAGAGAAGCAGGACAAGATCGCATAGAAGAATCAGAGAAAGAACAAGGAAGCAAAAAATACAGATCAAGACATCATGCCTGATTGCAGTAAAGACATAACAAAGCAAGAAGAGCAAGCCATCTAAGGCAGAGTCTGAGAGATGAAATGAAGAGAGAAAAAGGCAGTAAAGGGTCTTTCAGAGGAGAACACACAGCCTGAATAAGATAGAAACAGGCAAAGAGAATAGCATGAGATGGGAGAGCACAAAGAGAGATTGCCAGCCAAAGAAAAGGCAAGGGAGATACATAGGCAGACAGCCAAGAGTTCCAAGTGAAGTATGCATTGCTAGGAACAGCAGAAATGACTATTTTGTGGCTTTCTCCCAGAATGGCAGAAGTGGGGAAGGATCAATTGCTAGATACTTGTAGCAGAGAGAGTGCTTAGCTAGCATTTGAGATCAGATCAGCACAGAGCATTGAGCTAGGGTGCAAGATCACATCAGTACTGAGAGCTGACCGATTAACTAGAGTAAGAGATCAGTTGAGCAGACGGAGTTGAGGTAAGGTGAGAACTCAGTTCAAGGGTGCCTGAGCACTGAGCTAGCCCATTAGAATGATAGGTAGGGTTACCATACAGCTCCAGATATCTGGGTTTTACTTCCATTGAAAGCAATGGAAGTAAATTCTGGATGTCTCAATCCGTCCTCCTTTTTCTGGAGCCGTATGGTAACCCTAACAATAGGACACCACACAACCTACACCTACATATAAGTTGGAATGTATAGAAACATAGTCAAGGATGGTGAATCAAGACCATTGTTAAACAAGGCAGCTTGGTGAGGGAAAACTTCTCTTGGCTAAATCCATGTTGGATCCATTCCATCAGATTATGACTATCTATACAATCAGTAATTCATTATTGACATCAGTAGTTTTCTGGATTACTGTGGAACTCATCTAAAAATCTGGCGTTATGTTTTAATGGCAGGTTAAAAATTACTAACAGTAGGTCTGCAATTTCATTTTGAAGTCTTTTAGAACTTTGAGGACCATCAAGTTCAGGTGATTTTTTCTAACTCTCTAATTTGTTAATTTCCGCTATTACATTATACAGGTTTACTGAGATTTGTTTTCGTTCGTCCAAATCATCATCATTAAATACCATTTTGAGCATGGATATCTCCCTCACAGCTTTGTTGGTAAAGACTTAATCTCTCCATTAAGTCTTTGTCCTCTCTGAATGCCCTTTTTACCTTCCAATCATTGAAAGGTCCAACATAGCACTAATGGACTAAGGCAGGGGTGTCCAACCTTTTGGCTTCCCTGGGCCGCATTGGCCAAAAAGAAATGTTTCTGGGGCCGCACAAACGCTGCAGCAAGACAGAGGAGGGAGCTGGGAAGACAGTAAACACCCGGGGGCATCAGAGGAAAATACTGCATTGCCCTCGTCCGGGGCCGCACAAAATACTTCAGTGGGCCACATGCGGCCCTCGGGCCACAGGTCGGACACCCCTAGGCTAAGGTGTGAAGCTCCTACAATGTATAGAGGCTGAGAGCATGAATCCTGGCACTAGTGCCCTGGGGTGTTAAGATCCTACTCAAAAGCTGAGACTATGAATTCTGGCAAAAGCGCATTAGGTATGTGTGTATCCTTTCCGTACAGCCACTCACTAAAATTAAAAAATGACACAGTAAGGCAGATTTTTCTTTTTTTTGCTTTGTTTTCCTTGTAAAGAAATACTGTACAGGGAATACATCTGATATACATATGTATATAAATATATATATATAAAAGGCAATGGAACTGGTGGGCTGAGCGTGCTTACGGAGCATTTAAAATCCCAGGGCATTGGTGGAATCGGAGAGAATCGCATTCTTTAGCCCCGACACATCATCTGTTCTTTCCTCTGCTGATGGAGAGACTAGAATGAGGATATATTAAACCAAATTAGCAGTGATTGTTTGAAAGAGTATACTAGACATAGAGCAGACCAGTTTGTGCAGTCTGAAACCAGCTGGCTATGGAGAGGCAGGAATTTTGAGTTGGCCTTTGACCTCTGTAGGAAGATAATTGTTCAGGTAACCTCAGCTGGGCTCTGTTTTGATTTGTTTCATTTTTGTTCCACATCATTCTGTTTTAGCTTGCACTAAAATGTGATTTGTGCGTGCTGTTTCATGTTAGCATGTGCTATTTCTTTTACTGTGCATTTATTTTAAGATGTACTAACACCAAACAACACAATACTGCTCATCCTTACTAGCAACCATAACAGCAAAGAAAGGGAAGGGTTCAGGGCATCTTTAATATCAAAATCCTGCTCACAAGCAAAAGTCCTGTTTTCTTCCATTATCCAGTTTGGGGATGCCGGGAAACTTGCTACCTTTAGCTCTGGAGAGATGAGGGGAAGGGAAAAAGGGGTATAGAGTTGGATACCTCTAGGACTGGAGGGCTAAGGGGAGGGGCACAGGGATAGAAGCTTATTTTGTGGCGGGGTACTTGCAAAGCTAGCTTCTACAGGCTTGGCTTCCTGTTGTACCTCCTGCTTTCTTTCTGTTGGAATTGTATTCCTACGACAGGTCTTTTCTGTTGGATTCTCTCCTCTTTCACCGCTGAGATCTTTGGTTATGTAAAGTAACTGTAAAGGATCAGGAGTTTGGACGTAAAACAAGCAAAGCAGTGGTGATAAGAACAGCCAGTTCTGTGACAGGGCTGGGCAGAGGAAAGATAATGTGGATGAAGTTCGGAGCTACGGCTGAGTCTCAGGCTCCGGCGTATGAAGAATTAATATTACAAGTTCTTAGCTGCCCGGAGAGAGAACACATACACACCGCCACACACACACACACACACACATAGACACAAACACACACACACGAGAAGTCCTTGGTGATTCTTCTCCTGTAGAGGCACGATTGGCGCATTCCTATCATGCTTCTTGCAGCCTCTGGGACTGGCTGTGGCACCCCCTTTTCCTATCCGATAGTACAGCCAATCCAGTGCAAACCAGTTCCATCCCCCATGCTGTGACCTGATACCCAGGGCACTGCCATTCACGCAGAGCTTTGTGGGTCAGGAGACTGGGCATCCCATGTGTCTGGAGAGAGAGTGAGAAAAAGAGACAGACAAAATAGAAGGAAAGAAAAAGAGAGAGAAGGAAAAAGGATAGAGGAAAAAAAAAGAATTATTCAGAGATTTCAAGGCTGGCTAGATACATATTAATGGAGACACTCAGTATAATCTTAGCACTTAAATGTGTCCTTTGGGCACTAAGGTCAAATTCTATAAATGGCGTCCAGATTGTAGGTGGTAGTAGGTGTTCTGCTGCTGTTTAACCAGCCAATCAGGATGCATTAAAAAAAAAAACAACAACCCGCGGCATCTGCCTACATTGTAGGCATCTTTGCGAGCCTTGGGAGGCGCATAGGGCCACCCAAGCTTGCCCAAGGCTAGGCGTGGGTGTGGTTTCACCCAGAGGTGGCCTTAGGCAAGCTTAGGTGGCCCTAGGTGTCTCCCTAGAGCCGTGATAGGCGCCTGAAATGTAGGCCGGCAAAATGCGTGAGGAGGGGAGTGGTCTGAGCTGTCAAACCTCACTTTCCTGTCAGTGCCTGAGCCAATCAGCGCTCAGAAAGTAAAGCAATGACAGCTCAGACCTGTTGGCAAATTTTGGCCGCAAATGTGGCACGAGGTTAGAGAATCACTTGGCGATTCTAGAGAATTGTTTGGAGCGGTCATTTTAATATTAATGACCTTGTTGTACTACATTTGCATGGCAGCATCGGAGACTGCTAGAAAACTTGGAAAAGACCCCGGTAAGCTGTTTTGATAATCCGTCGCTATAATACATGCATGCTAAACAAGCGTGTTAAAGGCAGATTTTAGTTTTGAGAATCTGCCCCTGAGTAAAGATACTCATTATGCTGTACCCGGTTGTCTTTAACCAGATAAAACGCAGCTGCATATTGTCTCACTGAGCAGAATTCATCACTGCAATCTGCAGGGCAGCCACACAAAGGTGCTGCCACGCTCCACAGATGAGAAACAGGAAGATCAATCCACAACATAAACCCAACCCAAGACTTGTCTCTCCCCCTCTTCCTTCCTTCCAAAGTGAAGTAGGGTGTCTGAGGTTGTCTTCTCTCAAGCTCCACACATTCACCTGGGGTTCTGTCCACAGACGTGAAGTGCAAGCTGACAGGAAGGCGAGCACTGCGTTGAAGAATTTTCCTTTCTGAGGTCCCCCGCAGCTGAGCCTGGCTGTTTTTCTCATAATCTGAGAAAATATGGAAGACAGATAAATGAAAGAGTGTGCAGTCCATCATGGCATCATTCCTGCTATCCCTTTTGATTTCAAAGTCATCCACAAAGCGTACAAGCAGTGATATGCATTCTTAATCATCACTCACTGAGCTACATCTAAAATTCTCTGGTGGTTGAGCCTGACAGGGGTTACAAGGTACTCTGAAGTTCTGGGGAGCAAACACACAGCATACCTTCTAATTTTGCCTGAAGGCCCCGGTCGGACCTCAGCTTGTCACAGGACTGTGCTCGCCTGGAACGCTTGGGCTTCAGCGGTACTATCCGCCTACTGGTGTCATAATCTGAAGGGATGGAAAAAAAATATGAAAAAATGTTACTTATCTTCTCCCCAGCTGACCCCTTTCCATTTGACTGTTTTTTTTTTTCTCTCTCTCTCTCTTCTGTGTCTTTTTTCTTCCCCTCTCTCTGTCTCTCCCTCCTTCTGATTTCCTCCCCATAGCTGTCTCTTAGTTTTTCCTTACCTTCTTCTTCTATAGGTCCTGCTGAGGCACCTTCCATCCCCTTCCATCCTGACTTGGCCACTGGCACATTTGGTTTGATCTCATCATCACAGTCTGCATCCATGCAACTTTTCTCTTCCTCCAGATGGTCATTTAGAGGAGCCCCAAAGGAAGGCTTCCGTGCTCGGGGGGCAGGCACAGGTTTTGAAGGCAAGGCCTGTATGATAGGAGCTGTCTCCTGGCCCTGAGTCAAACAGAAGAAAGTTAATAGGTGTGCGTTGAGAGCCCAGAATTCACACACCATCAATAAAACATTTCTCTTACCCCTTTCCTCTAAACTGCTAAGTAGAAAATCAATAGTTTGCTCCATCATCAACTAAGTTACTTGGTGGCTGATGCCAACATCTAGAGCTGCAGGCAGCTTCATGTTTGTGCCAGAAATGTTAATTTTTATTACTTGTGCACAATCAGATAATTCCAAATCTCCTTTCCATTATTTATACACAGAACTTGATACACCCAACAGCCAAGTTTGGTTCCTTATGCAGTTTACAATCAAATATTGCATCACTAGTGACAAAAGGTTTGAAGTAAAGAAGAGAATGAAAATTCAGAAGAAATAGGAGAGGGATGGCAGGGAAGCATCAGGGAAAGGTAGGGAGAGAGGACTGAGTAGTAGCAAAGGCCTGGGTTACAAAATAAGAATTGCCATATTAGGACAGACCGAAGGTCCGTCAAGTCCAGTATCCTGTTTCTTAAAGTGGCTAATCCAGGTCACAAGTACCTGGCAGAAACCCAAAGAGTAGCAACATTCCAGAACTGAGATTGTGATGTCATAATGCCTCATTCCACCAATGCCTAAGAGCCAAACTCATCTGTGATGTCACAATGGCTTGATTGTCCTCGACTTGGCCACATAAGAACATAAGAGTTGCCATACTGGGACAGACCAAAGGTCCATCAAGCCCTGTATCCTGTTTCCAATAGTGGCCAACCCAGGTCACAAGCACTTAGCTAGATACCAAGTAGTAAAACAGATTTTATGCTGCTTATAGGTTTTTAGGGTGGCTTTAAACCAAGAGTAAGAGGGTTCTAGATGTAGTTTTACTGGGAGGGAATTCCAGAGCTTTAGACCTGTGTAACTGAGCTACCTTCTCCACAGTCCCTGTACCTTTATATTTCTGAGGCCACTGTCCAGAGTTGTGCCTTGGTTCAGTTGACCCCCTTTATTCCATCTGAAAGAATGTTCCTTCTGTGCATCTCGACAACTGCAGTCTTCCTCTGCTGGCAAGACCAAAAATAGGGATAAAAAGCAAAATAAGAAATGAAAACGAGAGAGGGAGAGAAGTGAAAGTAGAGTAAGAAGACACAGAAATAAAAGGAGAAAAAGAGTGGGGAAACAAGAAGCAGAATAAGAGGACACGAAGGAAAAGAGTAAGAACAATGAGAAGTAACATCAGAGAGGGTATGGGGATAAGGGCAGAAGAGAAACAGAGAAAGGGACAAAATAGATGAAAACAGAAGAATGGAGGGATGAGTGATAACCTATTTGCCAGCTGATGTCAGGCCTTCTGCTGATGGAAAAGCTTGGTTTCAAGGACTGAGGAGGGGGCTGGGGCTTCCAGGTCCCTTGTCCTGCCAACACAAAGAAGAACTGTCTGTCTTTAATGTGGTTGTATTTCTTTCATCTGTCAGCACTGGCGGAGACCACCATTGATAACTTGAAAGATACATATACTGTATGTATGTGCAGAGTCACATATATTGTAATGACAACAGAACCTTCTTTCAATCCTTATAAAAAGGGTGAGAGAATGATGGGTGGAAGCAGAGAGGGAAGGATATCTTAAGCATATGGGGGAGGGACGGCAGATGCAGAAGATAAATAAAATCAAGGCCAGTACTTCGGCCTAATCAGCACAGAACTGTTAGCAGGATGGGACAAACTGCTTACCTGAGCTCTCTCAGCAGAGCTGATTTATGACAGAAGCATCTCCCCCACCCGCTGCCAAACTACTCACAACTCTGAGCTGCCAAAGTCTCACAGAGAAAGAAGCTCTACTCCTGTTTTCAAAGGTCTGTGCTCATAAAGGTGTATCTCAGCTTTCCCCCTTTATATCTTTCTTTTTCTTTTTCACACCAGAAGGAAAAAGCTCAAGGAATTTGAGTTTGAATTTCCTCCCCTATTCCATTTTCAGCTTCAGGATAGTTACTATTTCAGAAGCTGCATGGTCTATCTATCTGCTGGAGACAGAGAAATACTAAAGAACTAAAGCTGCATAGTACCCTTATAAGGAAGAGGTCACAAGTCACAGTTGGCAGGCATAACCCACAGGTGCCAGAGGAAAATCCCCATAACCCTACTGTAGTGAATGACTGCCTGGACTGGCTGAGTCTGTAAAGAAAAGGCCTCTTTCAAGACCTGGAATAAATTAAGAATAGATAGCAATACCTCTCCAGCATTCTGAGACAAAATGTCTGCCTTTCCCAGCATTTTCTGAGGCATTTTCTTTCCAGCCACCACAATCTTTTGCCTAGTAGAATCTGCCTTTGCTGCCGCCTTTTCCACTATTGCACAGAATAGAGAGGGCTTTGGCAACTATCTGTTAAAAGAATCACACTGCCTGGAACTGCCATATCTAAACCAGTATCGGGAACATGTCTTAAACAGCCTAGTCAAGAGTTTCCATGACTGCAAAAATTTGGCGTATGGCTTCAAAATTGCTGAAAAGAAAACCAGAAGCAGCTTGTTGTGAAGATTAGACTTTCTTGACTGTACTGCTAACAGCCCTCAAGAACAAGAAGACATGCTGCACCACTGCTGGAACAGTGTGAACCCATGATACTCCTGCTGCCATGTACCTGCCTCTCTGAACCAAAAGAAAAAACTGCCCTTGGATACCCTCAGGGTAAAAAGACACTGCCATGCCTGCACTTACCCCTGAACTGCCAAGAAAAGTGCCACTCGCTGCAGATAAGGAAGAGGGGAAGGACTGGTAAGAACAAGAGCTCCCTCCCAGTACTGCTAGCTTAGTAACCCAAACCCCTCACTCTTCTGGGAAAGAGGAAAGGAAAAACAATAATTAGAGTTTCCTCTTGGTAGAGCTGCCCCTATAGCCTGAGTCTCATCTCAAAATATACTTTTTTATTTATAAAAATCATTTATTACAGCACTCAAACAATGACGGGCTGGACACAATCAACAACAAAACATAAACCCAATGCACAGTGGAAAAAGTGTAGTTACTTACCTGTAACGTAGGTTCTCCGTGGACAGCAGGATAGTCAGCCACATATGGGTGTTGTCCCAACACCTCCCAATTTGCGGATAAGCTCTCCAATAGCTCAGAGAGATTTTTTTTTTTTTTTTTTTCTCTGAGCACGTGCAGTGCCCGGGCCCCATTGGGCATGCCCGAGCCCTACCCATTTCCCCCTGCTTCCCCCTAATCCCCAGGATGTTCCTAGCTGTGGCCGGGTCGGCCGTATGGGGAGGCAGGTGGGTTGTGTGGCTGACTATCCTGCTGTCCATGGAGAACCTACGTTACAGGTAAGTAACTACACTTTCTCCTAGGACAAGCAGGATGAGTCAGCCACATATGGGTGACTCCCTAGCCGAGGGATGTACCGACTGGACCTGCGCCTTAGCGCTTTGTGCATCCCTCGCCTGGCTGTGGAGGCCGAGCCAGGCAGGGTAATCAGGCAAAGCAGGTAAAGTTGTGGAAACAAGGTTTTAGATAAAGTGCTGTGTTAACTGAGCAATACTACTCACAGAACAATGAACTGGTCAATGACAATCAATGAACAGTGAGAAACCAACTGGTCAACAGTGACCATTCGTACTTGCATGTGAGAATTCATACTTGCCTATTCCACATTCAGTCTAGACAGGAGTGCTGGAAGCCCTACTTAACTCACAGAACAGTGAAAACTGGTCAATGATAATCAATGAACAGTGAGAAAACCAACTGGTCAACGGTGACAATTCATAACTGGTCAATAGTGACAATTCGTACTTGCATATGAGAATTCATACTTGCCTATTCCACATTCAGACTAGACAGGATTGCTGGAAGACCTACTTAACTCACAGAACAGTGAAATTGGTCAATGACAATCAATGAACAGTGAGAAACCAACTGGTCAACAGTGACAAATCGTACTTGCATGTGAGAATTCATACTTGCCTATTCCACATTCAGTCTAGGAAGGAGTGCTGGAAGACCTACTTAATCAATATCTATAACACCCTACTTGAACAGTGTTTGTCGATATTTATAACCCCCTACTTGATCAGTGTTTGTCAAGGCTGTGCTAGTGGTTGCTGTCCCTCCTGGGAGGGAAGAGCCACTTCCAAGACTGCTCGGCCGAATGCATTTGGAGCGTGGAATGCTATGTCGAGGCAGTAGTGCATGGTGAAGGTGTGCATGGAGGACCAAGTGGCTGCATCGCAGATGTCCCCTATTGGTGTGTGGTGCAGAAGTGCCGTTGTGTTGGCTATGGTTCTGCGCTGGTAGGCGTTGGCTCCCACCTGCGGTTGATGCTGCGCTTTTCTATAGGTGAAGGGGATGCACTCTTATATCCAGCGCGAGCGCCTGCGTTTGGTGGCCGGAAGTCCTGGTCTGTTTTGGTCGTAGGAGACGAACAATTGAGGCTTGTCTAATTTGCTGCATAGTCAGGGCCCGCACACAGTCCAGGAGGTGTTGCTGAGGTGGCAGTGAGCCTCCCTGTGGGGAGATGTAGAGTGCCGGGAGGCACGCTGAAGCCACGTTCGGCAAGAATCGGGGGTGGGTTCTGGGTACCACCCTGTTCTCATGAGGAAGTGTGTCGGAAGACACGATGGTCAGGGTTTTCCCAGCCAGGAATACGGGATCTGCCTCCCCCAAAGGTTTGAAGGGGTCGAGGTGAGATGATGCGGCACCAAGTTGAGGTCCCATCCGGGCGGTGGTGGTCTGGCCGGTGGGTGCAGATTGGACAGTCCCTTCATGAAATTTTGTGATTACTGGATGCCTCGACACTGGTTTGCTGTCTAGGCCAGCGTGGTATGCCGTGATTGCACTTAGATGGACCTTGATGGAAGTGGGTTTTAGGTTCCCCTGAGATAAGCTCAGTATGTACTGCAGGATGTCCGGTACGGGGCAGTTGTAGGGGTCTCGCTGCGTGTCTGTGCACTGGTAGCGGGACCTTCTCCCTTTCAACCCATAGCGTTTTCTGGTTGAAGGTCTTCTGGCTGCCATAAGAGTGTGCTCCACGTCTTGTGGTAGGTTCATCCTCTCATCATCCATGCGGTCAGGGCTAAGGAACGCAGGTCGTGGTGGAGGGTAAGGTTCCCGCGTTGTGTAATGAGAGCTGCACTGATCGGGAGCGGGGAGAGGTGGGTGAACCGCTATCCCAGGAGCCCGAACAGGGCAATCATGATCACCGTTGCTCTGTCCTGAAGAATCTTCTGCAGGACTTAGGGTGTTCCAACTCACAGACAGACCGTTGGGGCTGAGACGGCGATGGGTTGATCTCTTTGCACAGAAGGTCGAGTATTTTGAGTTCGGTTCGGTTGCAAACAGGTCGATGCTCGGTGTGCCCCAGGTGCTGAAGATCTTCATCATCGCCGCTGGGTTGAGACACCACTCATCGGGATCCAGCTGGTGGCTGAGTCTTTCTGCCAGGTCGTTCTGCTCCCACAGGAGGTAAGTTGCCTGGATGGGACATTGAATGGAGTTGGAGAACTCCCACATGTGGCAAGCTTCCTTGCATAGCGAGGTCGACCCTGTCCCTCCCTGTTTGTTGATATAGTGCAAGGCCACCTGGTTTTCTGTTTGGGTGAGGACTGCCCTGCCTGTTTGAAGGTTTCGAGGGCATTCCCTAAGGCCCTGAGCTCCAGTAGGTGGGTAGTCAGAGGTTGGGTACACTGGTCCCAGTGACGTCTGAGGTGCCCTTTCAGGGATCACATGAGTAGTCTGGTGTGCTGCACAACAAAGACCGGGGCGTGCTGACGATGAGCTGCTGGCAGGGATGCACTGGGCCAGGGATGTCATGGCGTCGATCTGGTAGTCCCGTAGGACGGCCTTGGTCTGCATGGTGTTGATGACTGCCCAGATGAACGATATCCCCTGGGTGGGTATCAGGTGGGATTTCATGTAGTTGATGAGGAACCCCAGTTCTTGGAGGAGGGTTATGGTGGTTGACGGGGCTGCCAGCTGTCGAGATAAGATAGGACGCGCACCCCTTGAAGGCGAGGATGTGCCACTGCCACGCACTTTGTGAACGCTCTTGGAGCCGTTGAGAGTCCAAGGGGCAGGACCTTGTACTGGAGGCGTCTGTCTTGGCTTTAGAAGCGACGATGCCTCCTGTGGGCTGGCTGCATGGGATACTAGCCAATACTCGGGCTGTAACAGGGCCAAGACTGTACCCAGAGAGTGCGTCTGGACCTTGTGTATGCATCTGTTGAGCTTACAGAGATCCAGGAACGAGCGTTGTCCTTGTCCATGGTGACGCGGGGGTTCCTGGAGTAGAAACCCCTTGGTGATCTCCTCTATTCGTCACCGCCTCTATTGATTCTGCCGAAGCAGGTCCTCTCCTTGCTGCAGGAAAGTTGGGTCGTCAGATGGAGGGTGCCCCGCCCACTCGGGGGGGGGGGCGGGAGTGGAGACGAATTCGGAATCCCTGCTTGATGATGCTGAGGGCCCACTGGTCGATGGTGATCCTGGGCCAAGCCTTCGCAGACAATCTGATCATGCTGGGCCGGAGGGTGATCAAGGTTCTATTTTTGTCTTGGGGAGAGGGCTGCCCTTGGATGCCCCTGCCCCTCGGGCGGTGCTTGTTTTCGTAGCAGTTATGTTACTGTTGCGAGCGCTGGGGCACAGACTGCTGCCAGTGTGGACTGGCTCAGTTGTGAACTGGAGTCTCTATTTTATTTTATTTATTTATTTCCTCTCACTGGCCTCCTGATAAAGCCGCATCTGGAACTGGAGCGCAGCAATTCGTGCGCTCAGCATTGCTCCCTCGAAGGTCTTTTTCCCCGTGGAAACCAGGGTTTTTCAGGTCCTTCCCTGATGGGGGTTGGAGGGGGGGGTCGTGCTGCCCTGTTTCTCTTAAGCTACCGCAATGTCCATGTATGGCTGCTGCGGGTTGTCGAATCCCTGGGCTGGAAAGATCTAGTACTTCAATCCCAGTCTCCTTGATGTTGGTTGCCCTGAGGAGGGAGTCAGCCAAATCTTGTCTCTTCAGTCCAGGAGGTTCTTGTGGACTGGAATCGCCACTGCCTGCGTGAAGTACTGGTACTGGTAGTTCAGGCCTTGTAGTACTCTGTCTTGGGTACTTGTTGTCCACCCACGTGGATCTTGAGAAAGGCTGTGAGTTTCTGGAGGGACTTGGGGTGAGTCCTCATTTGTGGGGTTTTGTTTTTTTTTTTTAGAAAATATTTATTTATTTTTGTGGGTGGTGACTCGGGGCGTGGCTGGAGGCTGGTGTGTAGCTTGTTCCTCCGTTGCTTGGGTGCATGGCATGCCGCTGAACCGCGCCATGTTGTTGTGCGTGGCTCCCTCTAAAGGGGGACATAGTGGGGAATGTAGCCCGCTGAGAGAGGAGTGGGTCAGCAGGAGGATTAACTGTGGCTGCTGGTCCCACCCCTGGTGGTTCGCAGGTTCATGTGCTGCTCCACTTGACTGGTTGGGTGGCTCCATGTACCCCACTGCCCTTCTCTGTCCTTCTTGAGAGGGGGGGAGAGCCTGCAGAGAAGGGGCAGGATGCACCCCTTCATCTGTGCCAGTGCTCCTGGCTGCGTTTCCCACTGTGCCTGGAGGCAGAGAAAGAGGAGTGATAATGCCTCTTGAGTGGGCTTCTGCTGCTGTACTGCCTATTGTATATTAAACTGTACAGCGCTGCATATGCCTTTCAGTGCTATAGAAATCATGAATAGTACAGAGTCCCTCATGCTAGCTGGAAAAGCACTCTGCCTAGGTTTTATGAAGAGCAAACAGCTTTTTAGACTGAGGAGTTTCAAACCCCCACCTTTGGAGAGGCATGGTCTGACATGCCGCATCTCTGAAGATATCAGCACCCTGCTGAGAAAGGCAGACTCCTCGTTCCCAACATGAGAGGTGGAGGGGGGCAGGGTGGGAAAGGTGTGAATTGTAGACTCTGCAGGACCCCAAGAGGGAAAGAAACATCGAGTTGGTTTTTGTTTTTTGTATTTTTTCAGCATGTCCTTTATAAGCTGAACTCTGGGGCAGCATGTCTCCTACTGGGGGGAGAGGTCTGCAGGTCCCCTCCAAGGGAAAGAAGCATAGGAGATTCTTTCTCCTTAAATTCAGATTGGGAGGAGGGTGGGGCAGAGCCCTCGGGGGCTGATTATCAGAGGTTTTCCCAAAAACAAGCAGATAGGACTTACCTTTGAACCCCAATCGGCTCCCTGCAGAGGCTGGCTGTAAGAGGCAGCATGCCGTCTGGAGGGTGAAAGCCCCGATCTGTTGCTTGCAGAGGCTGTGGATTTATGCAGCAGCATGCAAGACTCCTATCGGCTGCCCTGCAGAGGATGGCTGTAGGTGGCAACATGCAGGGATTCCTGGAGAGATCTCTCGGTCTGGCGAGACTCCTATCGGCTGCCCTGCAGAGGCTGGTTCTAAGCGGCAACATGCAGGGACTCCGGGAGATATTTCTCTACCGGGCCAAGTGCAGGCGGGGGGATTAGCTGAGCCAGGGCATCCTGGAGGCTCCTTGCCATTGTAGCTTGTGGATCCCCCGCTGCTGCATTCTGATGAGGATGGCTGCTGGAGGAAGATTCTCGGGCCTCACTTCTCTTCATGCCTGGCTGTAAGCAGCAACATGCAGGAACTCCTGGAGAGATCTCTCGGTCTGGTGAGACTCCTATCGGCTTCCTGCAGGGGCTGGCGGCTAGCGACAGCATGCAGGACCTCCGGGAGAGATTTCTCGACCGGGCAAGTTGCAGTCGGGGGGGTTGACTGAGCCAGGATGTCCTGGAGGCTCCTCACCGGATTCGTCTGTGGATCCCCCGCTGCTACACTCCGATGAGGATGGCTGCTGGAGGAAGATTCTCGGGCCTCACTTCTCTTCATGAAGTCTCTCAGTGCCCTCTTCCTTAGCTTGCATGCACGTGTTGACATGTGTGCACAATGCAAGCCACACGGAAACCTCGAACGCCGGATCCAATCAGTGGGCGCACAATTCATGAGGATCCAGTGTGTTCATCCTCCTCCTGCATCCCAGTTGTTTCTTTAGATGATTCAGGCATCTTCAAGTTGATGAGTAGAAAAGTTGTAATGGAGAGCTGTAGAAAAATCCGACCGATAGGAACGGGCGGAAACTAAAGACTGGGGATTAGGGGGAAGCAGGGGGAAATGGGTAGGGCTCGGGCATGCCCAATGGGGCCCGGGCACTGCACGTGCTCAGAGAAAAAAAAAAAAATCTCTCTGAGCTATTGGAGAGCTTATCTGCAAATTGGGAGGTGTTGGGACAGCACCCATATGTGGCTGACTCATCCTGCTTGTTCTAGGAGAATTAACAGGGCCAATGCTGTCAGTTCTAAGTGACGTTAAATAGTCAGCAGAACAGTGATTTCCACTTGAAAGACTTTTAAAGAATTGAACCAATCCCCTAAAGAAACCCCCACCCAATCCCCCAAAATAACTAAACCACCTACTCAATTTAATAACTTCCTATCCCTAATTCTCCAAAAAAGACAATTAAAATTGCCTAAATCCCAATGCAAAATTGTATTAAGGAATACAAAAAACAACTCTTAGCTTTGCCAATTGTTATCATGAGATCTCCAAACCCTTTACCATTTTGTCAAATGCTTCGTCGCTCAAGCAACAAGTGCTCCATTTCACTAAGGAAACATAACTTTGCCTACAATTGCATTACAGGCAGTACTGCCTTGGTTTTCCAATAAGTTGCTACAACAGGAATAACCTCAGCAGTCCAGACTGCATTGAACATCTGTTACCATCTGCTGGAGACAGAAAATACTGAATAGCTTTGGACACACAAAACCTCTTAAAGAGAAGAGCTCACAGCTCTTTAAACTCTTGTCTCCATTAGCTGGATGACAGCACAACCGTACATTCTGGACTGGTCTGGTTGGAAACATAGAAACTTGATGGCAAAGGTCAAATGGACCATCCAATCTGACCATCCACAGCATCAACTATCTTCATCTCTCCCTAAGAGATCCTACATGCCTCTTCCACGCCTTCTTGAACTTAGACACAGTCTTTATCTCCACCACCTCTACTGAGAGATTATTCCGTGCATTTACCATCCTTTCTGTAATATTTCCTTAGATTACTCCTGAGCCGTTGTTCACACTCTGCTGTTTGAATCCTTGAAGAAACTAATTGAAAGTTGGTGAAACGAGTGCTTGTTGGAGCTTGGTTAGCTCTGTCCTGAAGCCCTTGAATTTTCTATATGAGAATGTGGATTACTGCTGTTGAAAAAAAGAAGTGCACTGAAGACCGGCAGCTGCCTCCTAACTGAGTTCTCTGGCGCCAGAGCTAAGTAGTTTTTGCTTTTGCTTCTGTTTTTTTCAGCATGTTACACTTTAAAGCTTTGTAGCTTGAAAACTTTTGTAAAACTATTTATAAAAATGATAAAAACGTTTAAAACAATAGTAAAAAGTATTATCATATTTTGAAAAACTTTTTTGATTACTGTGCACAGTAGTGGGTTATTCCCCCTATAGATCTTTAAACATTGTTACATGGTATGAGTTTTTTGCCAATGACAATAACAATGCCAGCTGAAAATCATCAAAGATTGCTGTGTGATACATGGTTTTGAGGCTTTTTCTTCACCTGTTTTATATCTTAATGTTAAATCTTATTGTGGTAACCCACTGCTGGTGAGTGACATTTTTTGAAATTTTGGATTTAAATGTCTCTATCATATCTCCCCTCTCCCGCCTTTCCTCCAAAGTATACATATTGAGATCTTTAAGTATGTCCTACATCTTATGACGAAGATCATCGACCATTTTAGTAGCCTTTCTCTGGACAGACTCCAACCTATTTATATCTTTTTGAAGGTGGTCTCCAAAATTGTACACAATATTCTAAATGAGACCTCATCAGAGTCTTATACAGGGGCATCAATACTTCCTTTTTCCTACAGGCCATACCTCTCCCTATGCACCCTAGCATCCTTCAAGCTTTTGCCATCGCCTTTTCAACCTGTTTGGCCACCTTTAGATCATCACATACTATCACACCCAAGTCCTGTTCCTCTTTCATGCACATAAGTTCTTCACCCCCTAAACTGAATTGTTCTCTTGGGTTTTTGTAGCCCAAATGGATGAGGAGTGGCCTAGTGGTTAAAGCAACTGTCTCAGTACCCTGAGGTTGTGAGTTTGATTCCCACAGCAGGTCTGTGTGACTCTGGGCAAGTCACTTAACATTTCATTGCCCAGGTTCAAAATAAGTACCTGTCTAAAATATGTAAACTGCTTTGGTTGCAACCACACAGAAAAAGTGGTATATCAAGTCCCATCCTCATTACCCTTTGATAATTATTTATGTGGTCCTACTTAAACAGATAGATGCAACTGAATGCGGCCATTAACTGGTTAAGTTTCAAGTTATGCCCTAAGAATGCCTTCAATCCTTCCCTCCTCTATCCACACCAAGACATCTAGCCAAAGATTATGCATTAGCTGCCTCCAAATTAAAAAAAAAAGAAAGAGTTAGCTACATCAATCCTCCTAAATATCGACTTCATAGATGAAACAATATGAGAATGAAGTTCATCTTCTCAAAACCTCTAGGCATGAAGAATTTAAGACCCATGATATACCCAAACCATAGACTATTGAGATCACATTTGAGAAAGAGGGAAGATGTTGGTTCACTGGCATGTTTACCCATGTCTGCTGAAGATCTTCTCCATTCCCGTGCTCTCTTGCCTGCTGTCTCTTCCACATCTGTAATCTGAAGAAAAGTAAAGAGTTACTCTTTATCCAGGAAGTATCAAATGAGACTCTATGCATCGGGGCTAGTTAAGTGAGCATCAGGTTTGCTTCTGCTTACTTACTTCCTTCTTGCTGTCCAGGCTCCAGCCTCTAGCCCCACCCATTCCAGGAAGTGCAATTCCCTGAACTCGGGTTGGCTGCACTAGACCTCCACTCTTTTCCTGGCTTTCCTCACTGGATATTTCTTCATGTGTCTTAGAAAGAGAGAAAATGTCAGATTTCGTTTGATTTCGTTGGCATTTGATATACTGCTTTTCGAAACAACAACAAAACGGTATATCAATTATACATTACTTTGAAAAGAAAGGAACAACACAAAATTAAGGGACAGAGAAATATTCCTGGGCAAGTCACTTAATCCCCCATTACCCCAGATACATTAGATAGATTGTGAGCCCACTGGGACAGATAGGGACAAATGCTTGAGTACCTGAATGTAAACCACTTAGGTTATAAGTGGTAAATAAATACTGAAATTAAAAAATAAATACAGAAATTTAAAAAAAGGGAGAAAGAGTATCTTCCACAACAGAGCCTCACTGCTGGGCACCTCACAAGTTAGATACAGTGAAAGCTAGGGTAACCAAGTGAGTTTTCAAAAGAGACCAAAAATGTGGATAGGAGTGATTGGGTTTCAGCTCTACAGAAAGAGCATTCCGTTTGAGGATGAGGTGAAGGAGCATCAGCAACGAAGGCACTATTTTTGGTGTTTTAGGCAAAAAGAGAGAGACTGTATGGATTTGCCCTGAGAGAGTGATTTGGAGGATGAAGGATTCTTTGCTTTCTAGTGTTGGGTCTGAACTATGACTTTCTGAGAAGAGTGATGGCCAGAGACAGCTACCGTTGGATGGTAACAGCTGGGCACTTACCGAGGCATCTACCTAGGCGCTATCTGATAAAGACGTATGCAGCAGAGAATGAAGCACATTTCACTGAAGACTTGTACTTTACACACATATGTGTAAAGCAGTGGTCTCAAAGTCAAACCCTTTGCAGGGCCACATTTTGGATTTGGAGGTACTTGGAGGGCCTCAGAAAAAATAGTTAATGTCTTATTTTAAAAAATGACAATTTTGCATGAGGTAAAACTCTTTATAGTTTATAAATTTTTTCCTTTTGGCTAAGTCTTAATAATAATAATAATTTATAGCTAAGGAGACATATGATCAAGAAACGATTTTATTTTTACTTTTTGTGATTATGATAAACATACCAAGGGCCTCAAAATAGTACCTGGCAGGCCACATTGGGCTCCGGGCCGCGGGTTTGAGACCACTGGTGTAAAGTATTAAAAAATATATGTTCATACATGCTACCTCTGCCCAGATCTCACCCTGTGTACATCATGTCTTGGCACACATGTTAATGCCTTTGGTATTTATTTATTTTAAAATTTTCTATACCGTATACAACTAAACGGTTAACAAAGTGTACACATATAAACTTAAAATATGTTAAAAGACATGCAAAAGGTCTTAAAATTCATATTTAAAAGATGCTAATATAGCATTACATAAAACACAAATCTTAAAACAAGTGAACATTAATATTGTGTCATGGATCCAGATTAATATCGTAACTGCAGATCACAAACAGCTCATCAAATTTAGCAAACAGAAGAATATGACTAAAAGAAAGTGTCAACAAATAACTGTGTTTTGAGTAATTTTCTAAATATACCCCTCTCACAACAGTTCCGTATCTGTCCTACCAGATATTCCAAATCTTAACTCCTGCACAGCAGAGATCCTTTTTGCCAGTATCGACTAACCTTGGATTCACGGTCGTCTTCAGCAGAGCCAAATTCTCAGAACGCAAGGATCGGTTTGGAATATAACTAGATATATTATTTTTAATCCATTCTGGAATATTTCCATACAAAAATTGGTGACAGATCATTAAAACTTTGTATTGTATTCTGAAGGCGACCGGAAGCCAATGAAGTTTTGGGAGATGAGGCAAAATATGGTCATATCTAGACAAACCCATTATTAATCTTGCTGCAGAGACATTCACAATCAAATAGCATCCGTGAACCAAAACACTCCCGGCCCAAGACTTATCATACCTATAACAAAAGAACTTCTTTCCATACCAATTTCCCTCACCCAGTGCCACTGGTATTTTAGGAGAGTGAAAGTTCTTTGCTCTTACGTGCTTGGTACGACAGGGCAGCCCTTTCACTCCTCCCATGCCAGGAAGTACAACAGGTGGAGTGTGTGGAATATCCTGCCTGGTTGTCTTCTCCTGTGCGCCTGGGGTGGGCTCGTGGTGAGGGAACTCCCCTTCTGTTCCTATAATACGGCTCACTGGGTTCTCCTCAAGGCGGGATTCCCTGCTCTCTGAATCAGAGTCCCGCTCAATTTTGTGGGTCCGATGCTTGCGGAAGTGAAAGAGACGATGTCTCTTCTTTTGCTGAGGAGGATCCACAGGGCTGGAGCTCACTACTGTCCCTGAAAGGGGCTGCGGAAGGCTAGGGAGAGAGAAGGCAAGACAGCTGTTATACAGAATAATCAAAGATAGAACATGTTCATCTGGCAAAATATGAGTATATTATCATATGACCGCAGGAGGAATTTGTTCCATAATCCTAGTGGAGCTTAGGGGGATGTTACCTGGAGCTCTCCGAGATGACCTTCTTCCCAAAGAATTCATCTAGACCTTCATCCAGTCGAGCGAATGTCCCATTCTCCAGCTGTGGAGAGTCTAATGTGGGCATGCGCAGCTGAAGAGAGAGGAAAGGAATGAGAGAGGGCCTTTTGTCCTAGGATCCCACAACCCCTTCCCAAGCACTGTGTGATGCCTTGCTAAAGACACCAAGTGCTCCTCTGTGTGAACTATGCAGACCTCTGCATCTCATTGCTGAGGGTGGGAATAATGCACTGTATGTTATATGTACTCTCTGCCACATGAGCAGCATTACTGGGAGACTCAGAAAGGAAGGCACAGAGAGAGAAGCAGAGGTAGGAACGGTAAGATGGCCACACAAAGCAAAAGAGGAAGAGTAAAAAAACAGACATAGAAATAGTGACTAAGACAGGCACACAGAGGAAAGACAGACAGATAAACACACAGAGGAAATGTGTGTGTGCATGTAATAGAGAAAGTAGGAGAGAAGACTGAGATGCCTACAAAAAGAGAGTGACAAAAGAGACTCACGCTGCGTTTAGTGGATCTCTGGCGGAGGGTACGACGTGGGCGAGGCCGCTCCCGGGTCTGGTGTTCCAGTTTTGTGCCATCAGTGGGCAGGTCCACAAGAGCCTCAAAGGAGGTGCTACGGGAGCGGGAGTACTGGCTGCTGGTCGAGGAAGAGAACCAGCCCGGAGACTCTACCTCCAGAGCACGGAGATCCAGGTCTTGCTCACTGACACCTGAGCAGCAATGAGATGAAGTGCATAAGCAGAGGTGGATGAAGTGAAGAAAAGGGACAGAGAGATCGCAGGAGGAAAGGAAAGATGGTGTAATGATGAAAGGAGGGTGAGAGGGAGTGCGCTGATAACAGCAGTAGTGCCAGAAAGAGGACAAAAGAGAGTATGAGGAGCAAAGGGGAGGAGAGGACAGGTGCAGGGACCTACTCACTGATAACTGCAGAAACAGGCCGGATCTTCCTACAATGTAGCTGCCGTTTGATAGCAATTGTGTCCTAGAAAGAAAGAGGAGGATGAGGTGAAAAAGAGCAACCTGGACTAGGGTGTGGAAGGGGGTAACGGAACTCAGATCAAGGAGCTGTCATGAGCAGAAAAGCTGTTCAATGTCAGGGAAAAACCATAAGAGCAAGACATTTTGTCACCAGAACTTGGGGCTAAGGAGTGAAGGATTAGCTTTGGTTAGAACACTGGGCTGAGAGCCCAGTTCAAATCCCAATACTACTACTTGTGACTTCTGATTAAGTCACTTAACCCTCCATTGCCTTCCAGGCATAGGGAAATACTTAGTGTACTGAACACAGTTTGTATTGAGCTCCAAATGAAAAGGCATGAGCAGAATCCAAATAAATGGAGACGAGCAGACCATAATGGCCAGTTAAGACTATCCCCTCCCCCCCTCCCAACTTCTGTTCTCTATCCAAAATCACATCTATTGCATTGCCACAGACCAGACTAATTTCTAGCTTCACTCCTCCACCCCTGAAGATCCTCTGTGCCTGTTCCAGGCGTTACGCCTTCAGCCCCTGCTGAGGATCTACTGTGCTTGAATTCTGTTATTGTTTTGTCTCCTGGGAGGAAAATGACTCTGGTGGCAGAGTGGTATCACTATCCAGGTAATGAAAGCCTCTAGATGCAACCTCACACTCAGCCCAGCTGGGGGTGATTTTATAAAATATATTCCATGTGATCTGTTCATTTATTTCTGTCTGTCCCACCTCCCCTTTCTTTTTATATACCGTAAAACCTTGGTTTGCGAGCATAATTCATTCCGGAATCATGCTTGTAATCCAAAACATTTGTATATGAAATCGAATTTCCCCATAAGAAATAATGGAAACTCAGATGATTCATTCCTCAACCCAAAAACTTTAATACAAAATACTGTACGTACTCGTATTGCAAGACCTCGCTCGTTTATCAAGTTAAAATTTAATAAAATGTTTTGCTTGTCTTGCAAAACACTCGAAATCCAAGGTTTTACTGTACTTTTTTTTTTTTTTTTTTAAATATATGTTTATTAACAGTGAGGGAACACAAACAACCAGGGGTCAACTATACAAGATCACAAAAGCATATACCACACTTTCATATTGTAAACTGCTGAGATTTTAACCTCGGTTTTATATTTATATTAAATAAACTGAACTTGGTGATCTGATCTGGTGGATGATAAGGAAACTGCTTTTCTTAACCACAGGGGCACCACAAGATCCTGTTGGATCTATCTAGTGCAACTTTATTCTGCAGGGCAAACAGCTCTCAGGCTCAGAAGACAACGCATATGGGAAAGGGGAGGGCATAGAGTGTGCGCTTACAATGCCAATGCTGGTGGACAGTTCATCATCTGTTGTCTCTTCATTCTCTTTTTGCTTGTCCCTTAAAGCTGGTTCAAATGGTGGAGTTACCATCCCCTCCTCTTGCTTTGCCAGCTTCCTCAGCTGCACCATATGATAGGACTGGCAGGAGGAGACATTAACAGATGGCATACATACATTTAAAATCACAAACAGAGAGATGTGCATGCTGAAATAATCTATTATAAGATTATATGAATTCATATGCTCTGTAATGTGCATTAACCACAGTATGCACACACAGACGGTATCCCCTGTAAGGAGCAGTGCAGAAGCAAGTGCTTTGGGTTAGAGGTTGCAGCATTCTGCCTTCTTGCTATGGAAATGCTGCCACCCTCTGGCTGTACTGAGCATTTCTTTCTTTGTGACCAAAGTACTGCACCAACGAGGCTTTGGAAACCTTGTCTTTACTCTCTGTAACATAACATAGTAAATGACGGCAGATAAAGACCAAATGCATGATTAAATTAAGCCAGCCTCACACTGGTGATGTCATCTGACCCTTTCCCTCCCTCCCCACAAACTTAGCTCTTTTAGAGCCCAGAAAAACCTCATTTTTACTCGACATGCATAGGTTCTCTTGTCGCTGTGTTCCTGTCAGTTTCCTCAGTCTGTTTTATCTGCCCAGCAGTTAGGAAAAACTCTGGAGGTCACCTCCTCAACATCACATTTTCTTTGTTATCAAATAAAGTAAAAGAAAATAGTAGGTTGGTGCTTTTCTTCCTTATAATGCTATTGATCTTTTGAATTAGAAACGTCAACTTTTCCTCTTATAAATAAAGAGGATACCTGGCCCTGCCCTTTCCACCCCCAGCCCCGTCTCATTCCACCCCAACCCTGCCCCCATATGAACCTCCGGTCTCTTTCCCTGAGCTCGGAGCCACGTCTGGAGGGCCTCTGCACACACACAGACGTCAATGCGATGACATCATGTGCCTGTATGCATGTGACATTATCGCATCAACGTTCACACATGTGCAGAAGGCCTCCAGATGTAGCCCCAAGCTCGGGGACTTCCAAAACTCGGACAAACTGCCAGGTTTTGGAAGTGGATGTATGCTAGGAGATTGCAATATCTGCCATGTTGCAAATAGTATTATAGCTTGCGAAGATACTAACCATATCATTTTTTGAAAATTTGCTACAGCCACCTTTTTTAAAATTTTTTTACAAAACAAGTCAAAGCGGTGCAGAATCTAGTTCCAGAAAAAAAGGGAAGGAACGTCACAGGCAACCAAAAGACACACAGATACCAGAGTGCAGTCACCATCGCTAACCAACAGAGTTTTGGCCAATTGCCTAGACTCTCAATGAAATGGCAGTCCCAGCGGGGACACCATCAGTCTTGACGATAACATTACACTCAATGGCAAAGGCCATGAGAAAGGAAGCAACAACAGACTGCACAGTCTTCCACTGCCAAAAGCCATTCCAAGTTTTTGACTATTGATGCACAAGTGCGATTCTGAAAGGGGGCCATGCCTTCTTCCCTATGCAGCCCTGGGAAACCAAAACCATGGCAGTGGTTATCAGATCAGCTTTCTCTCCCTGCTGCCTTGGAGGAAATCCAGCTTTGCAAATTCAACAGCTTTCGTCTACACTTACCATTGAACCTCTAACCGAAGCTTTACTCCTGAAACATCTTAATACCCCAAAAATCAGAAGGTATGCTTCAGGTTTTAGGTCTGATATGCGAAGAGACAAAAATTCAACATTAATTTTTTGGAAACAAGTCTGCCTCTACTGTAGGCCAACGACTGGCTAGTTTTGCTGGGCCTCAAAGAGACTAATTCGTATATTGCTCTCAATCCAGTATGATGGTTTATGGTTTATTTATTTATATCCTGCCTTTACCCAAGGCGGGTTACAAAATAATATACATCAACTCCAAAAGAACAATATAACTTAAATCACAAACAATAAAAATTAAATAGGCGACCAGCACCTCACTTTCATCCTAGATTCAAAAATCAAACTCCATAGTTCATTGGGCAGAAAAGATGACGTTTAAGAAATCGCTTAAAATTCTGTTGTCGACGTATATATAAAGGGAGCCTATTCCATTCTCTTGGGCCAATACAACAGAATATACTATCTCTAGACACTTTCAATCTAAGATCTTTAACAGATGGAATTTGCAATTCTATAAGCCCTGCAGATCAAAGTTGACGAGATGGAACATATGGCAGAATGCTTTCGATCAAGCATTTTGGGGCCAATTTATGCAAGCACATATAGACTGTTAATAACAGCGTATAGAGGATCCTATAGGTCAACCTTAACCAAAACAGACTCACATAGCATTCAGACACATGTTCCCGTCTCTCCAACCTAAACAATGTTCTAATTACTGAATTTTGTGCAACCTGGAGAGCACACAAAGACGAAGCTGGCACACCCAGAAGAACCAAATTACAGTCATCAAGGCCTGAAAGGATAATCGTCTGCAAAATAGCTTTAAACATACAATTAGACAGATAAGGCCTAAGATGACTTATCATACGAAGTCTAAAAGTGAGCTCCGAGTTCACAAGAACTTCCAAATACTTTACTTCCTGCACTGTCGGTATAGTTTCTTCCAATAACTCAAGAGCAACGTGGATGTTTCAGATGTTCAGCTTTAATCTATTACAATCCATCCAGCTCATTATTTCTCATTATTTATGTTTTGCCTTTTGGACTTTCATCAGTGTCGCAAGTCTTTAGCAAGTACATAATGGTGATAGCATATTATGAGCATGGAAAGAACAGTTTTCCCCTACCTAGACAACTTGACCCTTTACCCTGTTGTAAGTAATTCTGCTGTAACATTCTAAAAGATATATTAGTACTCAATACAGCACCTTGTCAATACATTTTTAGATGTTTAAACAAAAAATGAAACTCTACAGGGTAACTATTCAGCCGTAGTCAATCAGTGTTTTTGTGGCTGTCAGCAGCATTTTCCCTAGATATTCAATGCCGGGCCATGTCCATGCACCAACACGAACGTCCAGGTCTGTACAGCTGGCTATCGCTTATTCGATTACTTGTGACATTTAGCATTTAACAACGTAAGTTAAACCAGACAAAAACAGGACTGTGTTTTATATAGAAACATAGAATATGACGGCAGAAAAAGGGCCTTCAGCCCAACAAGTCTGCTCACTCAAATAACCCTCCCCCCTAAGTTCTTCTTCGAAGTGAACCCACATGTTGATCCCATTTGTTCTTAAAGTCAGTCACGTTATTGGCCTCAACTACCTGAAGTGGAAGATCGTTCCAACAGTCAACCACCCTTTCGGTGAAGAAGTACTTCCTAGTGTCACCATGAAATCTCCCACCCCTGATTTTTAGCAGATGCCCTCTTGTCGCCGTAGGTCCTGTAAGGAAAAAGATGTCTTCTTCCACCTCAATACAGCCAGTAACATATTTGAATGTCTCTATATGATCTTATTTGTCCAATTAACTTATACACTTCTCCCTCCATATTCACGGGGGTTAGGGGCAGAGCCGGCCTGCGAATATGGAAAAATCGTGAATAACTTTTAGGGCCAACTTTGACCACCAACCCCCTCCTGCCTCCTGGACCTCTCCACACCTTACTGGGTGGTCTAGCAGTGAAGCGGGGCACGAGCAATCGTCCTACACTCCTGCTCCATGCAGAGCCATCAACAAAAATGGCTGCCATGAGTTCCCGTGGTCTCATGAGACTACAGCAGGAACTCATGGCAGCCATTTTTGTTGACGGCTCTCCACAGAGCAGAAGCATAAGAAGATTGCGCTTGCCCCGCTTCACCGCTAGGCTACCAGGTACAGTGTGGAGAGGTCTGGAAGGCAGGGGCGGGTCAGGATTTAGAAACTCGCGAATAACTGAAGTGGCGAGTTCTAAACCCGCAAATTTGGAGGGAGACGTGTACAATTAACTGCATAATTGTCCCCAAACTACCCACAAAAATGCTGGCTTTGAGCCTTTCCTGCCAGTTACATCACTTGAATATTGACTCCTAATTTTTTTGACTTCTGTACAATTTCATCCTTGCATAGTACACGTGAATAACAAAAGGCACAGCAGAGTGATCAGGAAATTAACCCTTTGCCAGTTCAAAGCTTTCATAAGAACATAAGAATAGCCATACTGGGTCTGACCAATGGTCCATCTAGCCCAGGTTCTCATTTACACAGTGGCCAATCCAGGTCACAAGTACCTGGCAGAAACCCAAATAGTAGCAACATTTCATGCAGAATACTAAAGAATAGCAAGACTCTGGAATCTCAAATAGTAGCGACATTCCTTGCAGAATCCCAAAGAAAAGCAAGATTCCGAAATCCTAAATAGTAGTAACATTCCATGCTACCAACCCTAGGGCAAGAAGTGGCTTCCCCCATGTCTATCTCAATAGTGGACTATGGACTTTTTCTCCAGGATCTCGTCCAAACCTTTTTAAAACCCAGATCTGCTAACCGCTGTTATCACATCCTTTGGCAATGAGTTCCAGAGCTTAACTATTTCTTTGAGTGCAAAAATATTCCCTCCTATTTGTTTTAAAAGTATTGCCATGTAATTTCATTGAGTGGCCCCTAGTCTTTATACTTTTTTGAAAGAGTAAAAAATTAACTTTTGCCTGTTCTACACCACTCATAACCCCCCCAGCCATCTCTTTACCAAGCTGAAGATCTCTAGCCTGACCAAAATTTAACACAATACTCAAGGTGAGGTAGCATCATGAAGTGATACAGAGGCACTATAATATTCTTGGTCTTATATACCTTCCCTTTTCTAATAATTCTTTGCTTTTTTGACTGCCATCACACACTGGGCAGAAGATTTCAGCTTACTGTTTACAATGGCACCTGGATCTTTTTCTTGGGTGCAGCCTCTTAAGATAGACCCAAGCATCAGGTCCCAAGCTTGGAAGTCATCAGTATGTGGCAGATGAATACAGAAAAAATGAAATTACTTGCTCAAAATGGATATTCTCCATGGACAGCAGGATACGACAACAACACAAATCCACCCACTTTCCCTTTGTCAGCTGAAGCTGTTATTAGCTGTGGCATTGGCTGAGGAAACTCTGACAAGAGCACAGTGGTGGGAGAACCTAAGTAGGCCCAGTAAACCCATTTAGGCTTTTTCAAGGCTCTAGAATAACTCCAAGTTTATTTTTCATTTGATATACCGTCTATCAATAATTATCTAGACGGATTACAATCAGTGCTGCTGGATGACATCACTTCATTTGAATGCAAAATTATCCAATGGAGGACTGGAAACAAAAGATGGTGTGACTCATCCAGGGTTACCTGCAGAGTCAGTGACAGAGCCAAGAATTTAGTGCTGAGGCACAGGGAGAGAAAAAGTGACTCCCCCCAGGTCACACAGAGAGAGTAAGTGACAGAGCCAGAGATTAAAGGTATGGCACCATCCTGCTTCACTCACTGAAACTGAAAATTTTTTTCTCAATACTGCCTCCAGACCTCACCCACCCCCAGTTTAACCTCCCCCATAGAAAGAGTTTGGGGAAGAAAGTGCAAAGTGATCAGGGATGGAAGAGAAATGGTAGGAGAATTACCAGTTTCTTATGCGAGCTGTACAGCCCCTGCAGCACCTCATCAACTATGGAGTTTGTCAGGTAGGTGACCACAGACATTTTCACCTCACTGAAGGGGGAGGGGTGGGTGGAGAGAAAGAGAGAGGGAGTTAGGTCAGTGTATCAGAAACCAGTCATTTTTGCACTCTTGCTCTCTTCTTGACCCCTCTCGCCCTAGAATTCAGTATCCAAGGTTCCCCCTTCCTAGAGCTCAACATCCCGTTCTAGCCGTTCTCTTTTCAGCTCAGCTGGTGCACCATAACTCTCACTTGAGTTTGTTCTGGATGTCCAAACCAGCCTGCTCCAACAGGATGCCACGGATGAAGCTGCGTGGCACAGTGAGACGATCTGATACGGCATTCAGCATTTTGCTGTGACCCTCGGCTGCCCGTGAAGCATAGGGGCACAGCTCTTGTGTAAGGCTCACCATAGACTCCAGAGTCACCTACCAAAGAGAAAACAGAGCTTTCCACTAAGAACAAGTAGAAACCATTAGACCTCCTATCCTAGAGACAAATCAAAGGTTAATCTCTCTTACTCACCTGCAACTCCTTATCCACTGCTTTTGAGACTTCGTTTGCCACTGATTCTAGCCGATGCCGAACAGGACCATCACTGGCCATAATGTGTCCCAGCTCATAAAGGCTGGGGAAGAGCTGTGAGGACATCAACAAGACAAACGGAGGTAGTAAGTGAGGAAGATAGATAGAGGGAAAGTTAAGGGCAGATGGCAAGAAAGAGAGAAGCAATGAGAGAGTGAAAAAGTGTGAAGAGTGTGGCAGACATACTGTTAATGCTGATGAAACATTCTTAGTGCTCAAGCCATCTCCTATGTTAGGAGATAAAACAGCTTATATTCCTTGTTTTAGGAAGCCTGCTAGTAACCTGATCCCCTCTAGGAACAAGGTTGGTGGGGATTGGGGGGGGAGAGGAAAGAAAGAGAGAAGCTATGGGGAGCCAGAGTTCCCGAATAAAACTTTCCTTGACTCAGGAGAATTCAGTTGGGGGGAAGGGAAAGTTGCCCTTTACACGAGGGAATTGCTGAAATCTGGTGGCCAAAGGAGGTTGACTGAATCAGGGCACAACCTCAGCAGCAAGGAACTTAAAATCAGCCCAGAGGGTTCAGGAGGGGAGAAGTTAGCCAGCACACCTGTCTCCAACGTCCCTCCTGATGTATAAATGGAAGAGCTACCAAAGGAAACTGCTGATAGCTGACCTGAACTTCCAAGGGGAGCCAATGCAGCATGAGCCCAGCGAGTGGAATGCTGAAATGGGGCCAGAACTCATGGAATAGGTCTAAGCAATACATTCTGCAGTTTAAAGGCAAAAATTAAACTTAAATTGGGTTTTCTGCTTGTGGGTTTTTCTTTTTCTGCTCAGCTATGCTGCTTGGGGCTATTGAAAGCCTTGCCCTGTTTGGGAAGAAGTTTTTCTTTTTGAACTGTTGAATTTGCTAATGAACTGCACAATTTCCTTAACCCAGACAGGTGAATGAAGGGCATTGGTCAAATTTGGAAATGCTGGGATAGGAGTTCATTCAGGAAATTACTGAAAACGCAATTATTTGTTGATGCATTTCTTTGAGAATTTGACCTATTGCAAGGATTGAATCTTTCTGCTTTTATCTGTTCTGACCTGTTTCAATATTTTATGTATGTAATTTTATTATAACCCGTTTTGGAATAAAACGGTATAGAAATTTTAAAAATAAATAAATAAATTGTGGTTTGGACAAATCACTGGAGTGTTTTTCTTTTTGAGTTTAAATGAAGCATGTTTTTGTTTGGAACCGAGAAAACCAGGGTGAAAATGGGAGGAACCCTGGTGTGCAAAGTTGATTGACTAACGGTGCATTCTGATAACAATAATAATACTAAAACTTTGATGAACTCTGACCTGTATCTACTCAAGTTTGTGGAAAATACAATGGCCTGCTAGTGAGAATTCATGAGGACACACTGGCAGTAGCCACAAGAGAGAAACATGACAACGGCTCCTGGAAGATGAATAAGGCATATGGATGATGTGAGAGAGCACAGGGTGCAAAGACAGTAAGGAATGTGTGCCAATGCTGCTCTGCAGAGAGGAGGATTGGGGCTGGTCTCTCACCGCTCGTGAATTCTTTGCATCCTTCATGAACTGCCTGGCACACAGCACATCGTCCTGGACAGATTCTGCAGAACAGTTTCTCAGTGCTCGAACCTCTTCCTGCACCCTGACACATAGCCGGTCCATCATCTGCCAAGACACCGGAAACATATTGATGGGGGGGGTGATTTTTCATTAGTACTTGGAAACATGGGAAGCTGAGTCCAACAAGCCACCACCATACTTCACCCCCTACTCTATGCCTCATAGTCAGTGTACTTTGGCGTCAGTAGGTGCCTTGCTGGCGGCTAAGTTAACTGAAAAATGCCATTATAACCAGCAAAAAATGGCAAGGTTTAAGCATCTTATGATGCCTGAATAAAAGGCGCCAGAAACGTGACTAGGCCACAGAACACCAAAGTAGGCGTGGCCAATGCCGGAAGTGGTATTAGGCAGGGTAAAGCAGCTACCTAGTCATGATTCATGCCAACAAAGCCACCTATCTATGCCGCCATGGGATCCTAAAGCCAGCCCACAGCTGCCATAAGCTGATGGCAGCAGGGGAATTTATCCCCGATCTGCAGAAGGAATCCAGTTCAGATTTTTCTCTGTGCCTCTTCTGTACGTCACTGAGCTCCTTAGTTCCACCTACAGTTAGCACCCAAGCACCAAGGGCCACCAAATCAACGTCAAGTAGAGACACCTAGATCAATCAAGGTCTTAAATAACTGTTCTGTTCAAAGGAGTAACGTGAGAGTATCAGCTGCAAACAGCCAGCAAAACCTAAAGTGAGCTCAGAAACTATTCCTGTCTAAAAGAGGAACATAGATACAGCTCTAGCTTCAGCCCACGAAGAAACCACACATCTAGAAGAATGCACCTGGACAGAAACAGGAGACTGTTTCCCAGAAAGCATGTAGGCTGATGAAAGGGCCTCACAGATCCATCTGGAAATCGAGGCCTTAAACCGCTTCGAACTTCACGGTATAGCGGTATATAAGAAAATTATTAGTCGTAGTGGGAGTGCCCCGCTGGACAGAATAAGTCAACCCAAACAAATGGTCAGAAAGTCAAACTCATTTGTGACCACCAAATAGTGAAGAAGCACTCCGTCTATATCCAGGATCCTCAAAACACGATCCTGAGTGTTTGAACCAGTAGGCTGAGAAACAGGCACACGTACTTCCTGATCAACATGGAAAGCCAAAACCATCTTCAGCAGGAAGAAAGAAACCATGCGCAAGGAGATGCCAGTCTCCGAGATTCGGAGGAACGGTTCATTGCAAGAAAGAGTCTGACGAAACAGTGATCAGAAAAACCGTCTGGAGCATCAAAGCCAAGAGAGAAGCATCTTGAAAAGGCTCAAAGAAAGTCTTGGATAGACTATACAGCACCAGGGTGTGGTCCCAGAAAGGGAATGGTACAGAAATTGGTGGTTCAATGCAAGGAACCCCTATCAGAAATCTGGCAACATCACGGCGAGACGCCAAAGACCAAGGCCGGGCATGAAAACAAGAGAGCCCAGCCTCTTGGAACCGAAGAGACGCTGCAGAGAGGCCTTGATCAAGACCAACCTGGAGCAAAGTCAGCACTACCGAAAGTGGATCGGATTATGGCTCCACATGATCCTGAGTGCACCAATGCTGGAAGTCTCCCATGCCGTAGCGTAAGCAGGTACAGCAGATAACATGTTTAGACATGAGCAGAATGCTTGGGATGAACACAGAGGATCTAGAATCAGAAAATAATAGTAAATATTGAAGAACTAAGGCCAGTACTGGGCAGACTTGCACAGTCTGTGTCTGCATATGGCCGTTTGGGGGAGAATGGGCTGGGGAGGGCTTCAATGGCTGGGAGGGTGTAGATGGGCTGGAGTGAACTTTGACGGAGACTTCAGCAGTTGGAAACCATGCACAATACAGGGTAGAGCTTTGAATTCTTGCCCAGAACTAGCTATGAAGAAAAACATTAAAAAAAAAATTAAATTGAATCAGATTGGGCAGACTGGATGGACCATTCGGGTCTTTATCTGCCATTATCTACTATGTTACTATGACCACAGCAGAAGAGCCCTTGCAGACTAAGGCTGCATGCTCATGAATCAAGCTGGAAGAGCAAAACGATCTGGGTCCTCCATGCAGACTAGACTGCGCTTAAGGCCAGGAGGAATGCACAACCGAAGGCCGCTAATAAAATAATAAAATGTGGAGAGCAGAACAAGCACACTCCTTCAGGCACACGTGCAAAAGGGATAAACTGTAGGTGGAGCTAAGGAGCTCAGTGAAGTACAGAAGAGGCACAGAGAAAAATCTGAACTGGATTTCTTCTGCAGATGGCACGCGGCCAGGGGACACTACCCAGTTGTTTAGAATGTCTCACCTATTGCACTGGAAATATATTTAATAAACTTTGCATTTATTTATCTGCTGCTTCTGTGACATCCAGAAGCTACAGTTCCACTTTGTTTTGTTTTGGACAAACACTTAGACACATGGAGGGGTGGACAGAAGAAAGGAGGCACTGCAGACTGTGGAGAGCAGTAAGAAGGAAGGATATGAATGTTCATATGAAACACTGCTTACTTGCTCTGCAGCGCTGGTGACTATACCCTGGTGGAGACGAAAGACCTGCTGCTGGGAGAAGGTCTGTGAGTGATTGTTCCGCAAGAGACTCCACTGAATCTGATAGAAGAAAAGAATGACAGAACAGCAAGAGAAAATCCATGAAGCAGCATGAGGGAGGGCAATGTGTGGATGTGTGATCCATCAAACAGGATCCTCAAACTCGTAAGAACAATGGCTCACCTTTTGCCATGCTTCCTCTGTCTTCTCTGGATTGTTACGACATGCTTGAGTGATGTCATTGATCGGGAAGGTCATGAACTTCAGAGAGTAATTACTATGGAATGGAAACAGACAAGTGTCAGTAGAAAGAGGAGGGACATAGTGAGAAGGGACCTTGATGTTTCCAGGTATTCCCTAGGGGTCAGACAGAAAGTTCCAAAATGTCTCCCTTGTCTGGTCTCAAATGGGTTACCAGTTCTCCAGGACAAGGAGTCCTGATAAGTCTATTGTACACCAGGGAATCTTCCATCCAATAGAGACAGAGAAATTATGAATGCAAAGCTCAGAAGCTTTAGTTCTCTGTCTCCATCTGCTGGCAGAAGGGCATAAACCCTTCTTTTCTAGATTGGGCTGGTGGACGATAAGAAAAGGAAAAACAAAAGAACAGAGACAGAAATACAGTACAAGATCACTTAAAGAATATGTATAGAACAACCAGGAGAGATAGTAAATGGAAAATAGAAGTACAGAAAGTATACAAATTAAAAATAAATAAACACTTACTTCTCAAGAGCTCGAGCCACATCCAGAAAACCAACAGCTGATATATTGTTCCTGTCCCATATTACCGTCCTACAAAATAAGAGAAGGAACAACTGTTTATGAAGGAAAGCAGAATTGCTTACCTACAACAGAGTTTCTCTGTAGACAACAGGGGAATGCTGCCATGCTTTTTGGTGAAATCATTACTAGCCAGCATGCCAAAGGTCTCCTCCATGTCAGAGAAAATTTTTAAAATTTCTCTAAGCCTTCTTAAGTGTCCCCTCAGTTCTATATCTAAACAAAGTTGACCCCTAGGGGAAATCATCCATAGAATTTAAGTTTGTTATTTCTCTTTTTCCTTCCTGAGAGGTAATGGGAGGTTGTATGGTGGCATTCCCCTGCTGTCTTCAGAGAACCCCCATTAAAGGGAAGAAATCAGTTTTCTCCACCAACAAGCAAAGGAATGCTGGAGCACCTCTTGATATTCCTCCAGCTCAAAGAAATCATTTAGACTTCTCTGAGCCTCTGCAGATGTTTCCATATTCTGTAAGTCCTTTCCCCTAGTCAGTCTTCTTCATGGTTCTGCTTCACTCAGTGAATACAGAGCTGAGCTCTCCCCCCCCCCCCCCCACATTGGTCCGACTGGCTGGTGGCCCAGGTAGATGTTGGGTGGTGGTTAGTTTGATCTATGTTGTGCTTATGTGATTAATAGACAAAGAGGTTGAATAGGACCACTTACCCACAAGTTGCATCTTTGAGCTCAGAAATTATCTAAACAATAGTGCTTGATGAAGATATGTGTAGAGGACCATATAGCCACAGGAGATGTCATCTCTGGAAACTGACCGTAGACTAACAACTGGATTTCATAGATTTCATCTGACTGAATGTAACACTAGAAGATACAGATATCCAGGTGGAAAGCATGTGCTTAAAGGAAGTCTTTCTTAGGTTGTTAAGACTGTTATATGACAAACCTTCCTAAAATCCTTAGCTTGGAGGTAACAAATGAATGCTTTCCTATAATCAAAGAATCACTACAGAATTTCTTATGTCCCTAGCTAAATGGGTCATTGAGGAGAGATATTTCCAATATGAAGGCACTTATTATAAACAAGTTCAGGGAGTAGCTATGGGGGCTACTTTAGCCCCCTCGGTGGCCACCCTGTTTGCGGGAAAATTTGAAGAGGAAGTAATATATTCTTCGACCCAATATTACACTAAGATCTTACTGTGGCAACGTTTTTTGGACGACATATTCTTCCTTTGAAATGGCACTGAAATTGAACTGCAGGAATTTATCAACTGGATCAATACTATTGATGCAAACCTACAATTTACAGCCATGTTTAGTACCACCAAAATAGAATTTTTGGATATTTTAGTCTATAGGGAGGGCAATAAACTTGCTATAACTTTATACAGGAAACCAGTAGCGAGAAACACCTTGTTACATTTTTCAAGCTTCCACCCTTATAAACTTAAGTATAGTCTCCCTGTGAGCCAATTTTTAAGGGCCAGGAGAATTTGTTCAGACCTGATAGAATTTCAAAGGGCTGCAGATGATATCAGACATAAATTTCATTCATGGGGGTACATGGGAGAAATCTATACACCAGGCTTATCTCCGGGCATGATATGCCCATCAGGACCTTCTGATACAATATTCCAGCAGGATTAATCCCCCAGACACAGAGGAAGTAAGATTAGTATGTGTCCTTCCATATTCAGAGGCGGCCAAAATTATGGTAGGGTCCATCAGACAGCATTGGACAATTCTGAGGGTCCTGAGAGGGTTGGAGGAGCCCCCTATGACAGCTTATACTAAGGGGAAGACAATAGGCCAGATGCTGAATCAACAAGGGGTACCCACTAAAAAACAAGGTGTCCACTTGAAATGTTCCCATTGCCAGTGGTGTGCCAAAACCATTGAGGGTAGCTCTTGGCAAGACCCCCGGACGGGGCGAATTATTCAGGCTACTTGTAAATCGGGCTGGGTAATCTATATTATAGTTTGTCCCTGTCCTTTGGTTTATGTAGGACGCACTAAGCGGCCGGTTCAGGTCAGACTCAATGAACACAAATCCAGGATCTCTACAGAAACTTGATCAGTCCCACTAGTACAGCACTGGGTCTCTAAAAAACATACGTTGGACCAGATAAAGTGGAGGATCATTGATACTTTAACAATTCAGGGGGCAGAGGGTAATATGGAGGCCAAATTAAATTATTTGGAACAGAGGTGGATTTACCGCCTCAATACTGTCATTCCCTATGGCCTTAATCTAGAATTAGAATGGTTGTCTCTTCTATGAGGCTCCCTGGGGGGAGAATATAATATTTTTATTCTATTCTATTCTTTTCTCTATTAACTGCATGCGAGTGTTATCACGTTTAGTTGAGCTATATTACTCCCGGCCGGGTTTCAATGCCGGTTTTGTGATGTAAAAAATTTTTTCACATCGCTGTGTGCAGTACGAGTTCCGCTCAGCGATGTCATTCACAGCTGAGCCGGTGAGTATATAATAAGAGTAGCAGCATGCCGTGGCCATCTTGAGAACTAATATTGGGTGGTCACGTCATGAATATACAGTTAAATTCAAGGTAAGAACTCGAGTTAAAGTGAACGTTATACTTTAAATAGGAGAATGTCTTAATATTACTAAGGTTGGTTTTATGTTGTAGGGATTGTAACCCTGAGGAAACCCCCCAAGGGTGAAACATGTTGGCGAACTTGTCCCTTGCTGCCTACCACCCAAGCTAAGTACAACATTTATTAAACCTAGTAAAGTTGACGGTTTAACTTAACTCATTAGGAATATGAAAACAATCTTTAAACAGTGACCTGATGAAGATTGGGTGCATAAAGCCAGGTGTTATGAAAGTTTATTGAACACTTGGTGGCATCTCTGAGGGCCAGAAGAGCTATTAAAATAGAAGGCATTTAGGGGTGGTTCAAGTGAATCTTCCCTTAATAGTGCATTCCTATAATCAAAAGCATTGAGCAACTGTTCTATTGATGATATGTGTGGGCCACAAAAGGAGGCTGGTAGCACTATCATTTGGTTCAGGTGATATTCTGGGACTTCTTGGAGGAATTTGGGGACAATGTAGAGAACAACTTTATTATGAAAGAACTGCACCAATGAGGAGCAGTGGACAAGTGCTTGCAGCTGACTAATTGCATCACTGTGATTACTGCTATGAGAAAATTAGTCTTACAGGTGAGATACTTGAGAAAGGCAAGACCTAGCAGTTTAAAGGAGTTGAGTAAGGCCCCAGGCTGTTGCTGAGGTCCCAGGCTAGGGCTGATATTCTTATGAGAGGTTAGATATTCATGAGGTTTCTCGTGAACCTTGAAGCCAGTAGATGGACCCGTCAATCAGATTATGACAGACTGCAATGCTGATAAGTGGATGTGAACTGAAGTGGCTTTCAGGCCTCAGTCTGAAAGAAGGAGGTAGGTCAGAACTTGTCAGAGTGAGCAAGGACAGGGGTCTTGTTCGTGAGTCTTACTGAGTGAAGCAGAACCATTTCTGTTGGTATAAATTCCTTGTTGCAGCTTCAGATGAAGAAGACTGACTAGGGGAAAGGACTTACAGAATATGGAAACATCTGCAGAGGCTCAGAGAAGTCTAAATGATCTCTCTGAGCTGGAGGAAAGCTCCAGCACACTGGCTCCATCATGACATCACCAAGAAGTATGGCTGCATTCCTCTGCTTGTCTGCAGAGAAGTCTATTCTTCAACTTTACAGCAAATACAGAGAAACTGCATACTTGAACTTCCGATAATTTAAAGGGGGATGATGTACTTCCACAACTGAGGCATTATGAACCACGCAGATGATTTACAGGGGAACTTCCATGTCCGAGAACTTACAGAAGGATCACACACTTCCATATCAGAGGAGTTAAAGAGAAACAATGCAAAGTATTTACAGGGGAACCATACATTTCCACATTGGAGGAGTTGGAGAGAAACTATGCAGAAGATTTGCAGGGGAATCGAACAGTTCTACATCATGGGGATTAGAGTGGAACCAAGTATTGCCGCTTCAAAGGAGCTAGAGGGAGGAACCACACAAGAGATTTACACTTCCACATCAGAAGAACCAAGCAGGGGATTTACAGGGAAAACATGCACTTCCATATTAAAGGAGTTACAATGAGTTAGGATGTGCTTCCATGTCACAGGAGTGACAAAGGAACCATGCAGTTCCTCATTAGAGGAGGAAAACACATCCTTCCATTACAAATTTGAACTGTATGCTTCTGCCTTAACAGAGTTATCAAGGAACCACATTTTTTCCACATCAGAAAAGTTACAGGGGCACTGCATGGCTCTGCATCAGAAAGGTTTTAGGTGAGTTGCATAATGCATTATCATAAAAGCTACCCAGACCTCAGGGTGCTATTGATCTGAAGGGCTTTAGCTAGCATCTTTGCTCCAATATCTTCCATGGAGTTGCCACTGATGTCCACTTTGGTCAGGCAGGTGTTGCTTCCCAGGGCATTAATAAGAACACTGGTTCGAGACTTCATGCGGGAGTCTGCTATAGAAAGAGACTGTAGCGACTACAAGGCACAAGAGAAATAGAGTCAGAGATACAAAGTGAAAGACAGGATAACAAGATGCAAAGCAAGAAAGGGAAGATGTTCTTCAGGGTCCTGCAATGGCGGCAGCGGAGACATGGCTACCACCAGTACATCGATGTGAGCCCCTGTCTGCTCACAGAAAGACAGCAAGTACGAGAAAAGGCAGAGGGACAGAATAACAACTACAGGCAACGTGAGCTAAAGTGAAAGAAAAATTTGCAAAGGCTACTTGTATATCTAATATATGTATTGTACATTAGAGAATGACACGGTGAGAAAATTTATCACCGTTCCCGTCCCCGCGGATAACCGCGGGAAATAATCCCATGTCATTTTCTAGTGTCTATTTCAATCTCAGTCCTTCTACACCAGCATTCTTCAGAGCAAAGCTTGCGGGTCAGTGGTTGTGGCCATTCATACTCTGATTCTTATGTGAGCCTAGGATAATGAAGCCATTGTGACATCACTGATGTGATTGGCTCTTAGGCACTGGTGGAATGAGGCATTATGACATCACAATATCTGCTCTGGATACCAGAGACTGTCATTCTGTAGTGTCTATTTCAACCTCAGTCCTTCTACACCAGCACTCTTCAGAGCAAAGCTTGCGGGTCAGTGGTTGTGGCCATTCATACTCTGATTCTTCCCTCGCTCCTTAAAGAATGACATGAAGATGGTTTCCCGCGGTTATCCGCGGGGACGGGAACGGTGATGAATTTTGTCACCGTGTCATTCTCTACTGTACATCTAGATGTTCACTGTGTACATATTTATAGAATATGGCTTGTCAGTTCACAATGCAAGTGGACAGTGATTCAAAGACAACAGGACTCACACAGTCTTCTTCCTGAATGACCTGTACTAGCCTCTGCAAAATGTCCTCCAGGGTCCTGCAACAACACAGCAGGGACAGAGCCACCATCAGCAGAACTACTACAAGTGTGATATTTGAGTATGAAATGTTATATGTATTACACTTATTGTAAGTATTGAAATTAATAAAGAATTGGGGAAAAAAAAGAACTACCACTACTCCTATTTATTTAATTAATTTTCTAAACCATTCTCCCAGGGTTTACAGGAGTTTATTCAGGTACTCAAGCATTTTTCCCTGTCTGTCCTGGTGGGCTCACAATCTATTTAATGTACCTGGGGCAATGGGGGGATTAAGTGACTTGCCCAGGGTCACAAGGAGCAGCGTGGGTTTGAACCCACAACCTCAGGGTGCTGAGGTTGTAGCTTTGACCACTGTGCCACACTCTCCTATTCCTCCTGCTTATCATTTCTATAGCGCTGAAAGGTATATCATGTGTCTATTTAAATATTATGCATGTAAATTAAGTAAACTGCTTAGTTTTAAATGGTATATAAATTTTTAAAATAAAATAAATATATACAGCACTGTACATTTAAGATTGAATTAATGGTCCCTGCTCAGAAAAGCTTCCAATCTAATTTGGACACACAGACAGGACATCTCAGGATTGGGAAGATTCTGGTAGAAGGAATGATACAATGGTTATAGGTATCTGACAGTGAGGGTATCTGACAGCCTTCCCTTCGCCTAAACACTGCCCTCTCAAAAGATTCCTGGATAGAACTTTTGCCTTCCAAGCAGCCAAGTCGAACCCATGGCTAGCTCAGATGATACTCGAGACCCCCACTTACCTATCATTCAGAAAACTACTAAAAACGTACCTTTTCAGCAAACACGACCCTTAATAACCCATTCACCTCACATGACACTTACCCCACCGCTGCCCCCTTCCTCCTTCACCAGTCCCTCCCTCCCCCACTCTCTACCTCCCCTACCTAGCTCGGTCAAACCTGCAATTTCTGTAATATTGATGTAAACCTGCCCTCTTTGCAGACAGTTAAGAATCGCTGTAACTTCACGGCTGACTGCGACAAATCACTGTAATTTATCGTAATTCAGCCTGCAATTTTCTGTCAAAAATTCTTCTAATTATGCTGTAAATCTGCTTCTAATTTTGTAAACCTACTTCTAATTTTGTTGTAAATCTGCTATTCAACGCTGTAAATCTGCTTCTAATTTTGTAAATCTACCTCTAATTTTGTTGTAAATCTGCTATTCAATGCAGATCATTTACTAATTGATGTAAACCGCCTAGAACTCACTGGGTATGGCGGTATATAAGAATAAAGAATAAAGAATAATAATTAAGAGTTGAAAGCAGTTAAAAAAAAAAAGTGGGCTTTTAGCTTAGATTTGAATACCGCCAGAGAGGGAGCAAGACGCACTGACTCAGGCAGCCTGTTCCAGGCATACAGTGCAGCAAGAAAGAAGGGACGGAGTATGGAGTTAGCAGTGGAGGAGAAGGGTACAGATAAGAGGGGCTTACCCAACGGAATTCATGGAGGGGGATAAATGAGGAGAGATATTGAGGGGCTACAGAGTGGATGCACTTGTAAGTCAATAAGAGGAGTTTGAACTGTATTTGGAAATGGTTGGGGAGCCAGTGAAGTGACTTGAGGAGAGGGGTAATGTGAGCATAGCGGCTCTCATGGAATATGAGTCATGCAGCAACATTTGGAACAGATTAAAGGGGTGAGATACATATGGGGAGGCCTGAGAGAAGTACATTGCAGTAGTCTAAGCGTGAGGTGATGCGAGCATGGATAAGGGTTTTGGTAGTGTATTCAGAGAGGAGAGGTCAGATTTTGGTAAAATTACAGAGGAGGAAGCGACAGGTTTTTAGCAGTTTGTTGGATCTGAGCGAAGGACAGAGAGGAGTCAAAGATCATCCTGAGGTTGCGAGCAACTCTACTACTACTATCTATCATTTCTATAATGCTGCTAGACGTACACAATGCTGTACATTAATCATGTAAGAGACAATCCTTGCTCAACAGACAGTCCTCTGCAGTCAGAGAACAGGAATCACGTCATACCCACCTGGATTTAACATTGAAGTTTTTGCCAAGGAAAAGATGATTCAGGGATTTGTTCTTCCCCAGTGCTGGAATCAGTGTGATTAGATCAGAGTCAAATCCTGGGAGGAGAGAAACAAAACATAACATAACAACAAATTTCTAGACCGCATAATCCTAAGTTCAATGCGGTTAACAAAAGATTATGCTATGAGAAAATACAAAGATAATGTAATACACAGAGATTTAGTTAGCCAAAAATTTGGAGAAAAGTCTTCAGAAGTTTTCTATAATGTGTATAAGATGTAGATCTAACCAGAAATCTTTGTCGTAATAGGCTGCTTGATAAGAAAGACAATGCCCGTGATGTTTCTTACTTTTACAGCCCTTAGCTGAAGGGAACGTAAATAGGGCATGAGATTTTCTACTCTTCTCATGTATCAAGAAGATAAAGTGGGGCCACACCAAAAGCGACTTTATAATATAAACATCCTAACTTAAAAATCACCCGGACCTCCACTGGGAGCAATGCAACTTACAGTAATAAGGAGTTACGTGGTCCTACTTCCTCAGGCCATAAATCATCCTTACTGCTGTATTTTGAACCAAACTCAACCTGACCAAATTTTTCTTAGTACTTGTCAGATATCCACTGTGTCTCTCACTCCCCCATACCTTCAGACTAGAGAATGACACGGTGACAAAATTCATCACCGTTCCCGTCCCCGCGTATAACCGCGGCAAATAATCCCATGTCATTTTTTAGTGTCTATTTCAACCTCAGTCCTTCTACACCAGCATTCTTCAAAGCAAAGCTTGAGGGTCAGTGGTTGTGGCCATTCATACTCTGATTCTTCCCTCTCTCCTTAAAGAATGACATGAAGATGGTTACCGGGGACGGAAACGGTGATGAATTTTGTCACCGTGTCATTCTCTACTTCAGACTTCCTGTTTCCCCCTATTCTTCCTGGGGGCAGCTTTCAGAATGTGTGCCTTTGAAAATCGCCTTTAGAAAAATACACACACTTGCAAATTGTGGCAGTACTTTCCTGTGTAGATTAATGTGAATACTTTTAGAAATCCAAACATACACGCATTTTATTTCCCGCATGAACCACACCTATGCAATTGCCTTCTCAATATTTGGGCTAAATGGAATCCTGGATAGGGTGGGCAGTTTTTAAACACTCTATTTCTGCACATTAAACTCTGTTTCATGCATGGAAAGTTTTGAAAATTGCTTTCTAGCTGTTTTACTTATTTAACCCCTATGCACTGGGTCTCTTCTTTCATCTTCTGGTTTTCTTTCTCTCTCCATAATGTGCAAAACTGACTTTAAATTCTTGCATGAACAAAAAGCGCCTTCAAATTCTGGGTAATCAAAGTGTCTTAATTATAAAACATGACACCGATCATGTTTTGGAATCTCCGCCTGCATCAGGGGGGGTTTAAAAAAACCCAAAAACAAAAAAAAAAAAAACGTAAGAAATGACAAGCACCAAATGGTAGATGACAGTTCTAAATTTTGAATGTGTTTGGTCAAGCCGCAGATTTCTGCTCAAAGCTAAGACAAATACTCCGCAAAATTAACCGCGCTTCTATTACATAGAATTTGAAGGCCCTTTGTGCTTTTTTCTTTTTTGTTCTTGAATGATTTGTACTTTGTTTCTCTCTATATTCTGCTTTTAAGTTCTTGCATGGAATTTCCAAGACAAAATCTTCAAAATAAAGGCTGAAATCTCTGCTGTGTGCACCATGAGAATATTATCTGGGGAAAATAGAGTAGTTTACTTTTTCTCCATAGACCACAGGGGAGAATGCAACTACATTTCAGAGTAACATTGTTCAGTGAAGCCATTGTGTTGGAGCTCTTTATAGAATTCTTTGAGCCTATTTTGGGTTTACCATGTTCCTCCTAGAGCCCCTGTTCTAGCTAACTTATCTGCTGATCTTGGAATTATTTTCTGTATATTACATTTTTTTTTTAGGGGAAGTGTGGCTGTATTCCCCTGCTGTCCACAGCAAACTTCTGTTACAGGTATACAAGTCCACTTAGTCTGCAGACAAGCAGAGGGTTTACACTGCAGGACAGGCACGCTTCATGGCAATTCCTTAGCTTTGGAGATGGTTGAGTGGGGGTTTTTTCCTCCATTTTTAGATAGTCCGTAAAGGTCAGTGGGCAAGGAGGTTTTATAAAACTGCCTGACTAAAGGCCAGGTCCTGAGCTGTGGAGTGTTCTAGGCAATAGTGCTTTGCAGAGGTATGCATCAAGGACCAGGTGGTCACTTTACAGACGTCCTGAAGGGAGACTACTTTTGGCAGAGGCTGCTTTGACTCTGTTAATGCATGTTAATTCATCCTTGGGGCTGGGCATATGATTAAGGCCCTGCTGTTCTAAACTTACTGTTAAAATCCCGTGGGTCATTGTAACGCCAGTAAAATTTCCTATTTCAAAAGGATGAGCGATGCTGCAAAAACTTTGCATTCAAATGAGCTTCGCGGAGGTCCATGGAAATTCCATCAGATCAGTCCCTGGAGAAAACAACTAACACATGTGCAGAATAGTCTATGGAAAGAGGCATGCATGTGCGCATGCCCCAGGAAATGCTATGTCATAGGCACACATGAGCATCAATCATAGGCATACCTTATGTCATAAGTGGAGGGGAGGGGTGGAGAACTACCAGCAAACCATGCAAATGCTTTTTTCTACACTGCTTCTGCGGGACACATTTGCTGCCCTCATATTTTTTGGGGAACTTCCACTTCTCGTGCAATCAGCAGTTCCAGACCTGCTGGCATATGCTTTTAACGAACATGCATGAGATGCACCTTTAAGACACGTGCCTGAGACATGCTTTTAACACACTACCAGAACTTCTAGATCGGCTGGTAATTTTGGAGCATTAGAGGTCAGCGCTTCATTTTGTGCATCACCAGGCAATGTCTGGACATCGCCCGGAGTGCTCATTTTAACATTAATGACCTCGTTGTACTACATTTACATAGTATTATCAGAGAATGCTATGAAGCACGGAAAAAACTGCGCAGAGCCATGATGTGCATCGGAAGGTAAAATACTTCGATGCAAAACGAGTTAGAACTGGTTTAGCATCGATCGTTAAAGGCACGGTAAGTTTAGAACATCGGGACTGAATGTAGCAAATGTGATGCAATTTGACATCCGGATGGAGAGTATACATTTGGAGGCCATTCTATCTGGATTGTAGATGACAAAGAGGTGCAAAGTTTTTCTTAATTGTGCCTAGAAGTAGTATACAAGTGCCGATCTGCAGTATTAATATTGGTTGGAGTAAGAGCCTGGAAAGATTGCTGGAAGGTCTGCGAACTGATTTAAGTGAAATTTGGACACAAGTTTGCAAGGAATTTTGGATGTGTTCTAAGGACAACTCTTATGACACAACTGTGCATGTGTGTTTGTGGTGTGTGTGTGTGGGGGGGGGGGTGCAGAGGGGTATTACTGCACCGACTCCTTTTGTCATGGTGATAGCCACTAGGAAGATCTACCATGTGAGGTGACTGAGTGATGCAAATCCTAGGAGTTTGTAGAGGTTTTCCATGAGGTGAACAAGGACCATGTTGAGTCCCAGACCAGAGACAGAGACCAGAAGATTTTGTGGAAACTGGAAACATATCTTCCCTCAGAATGATTCTGGTAAGCAGCTGTGACTGATAGGTGAGCATCTGCAATACTGGGCAGGTAAAGGAGTTTTGATTGCGAGACTTAGACCCACTGGGCAATTTGGGCTCAATTTAGTTGATATGATTTTCTTGTAGCAGGCCTCGTGGATGCTAAGATGATTTATTTGATGTCCTTGTAGATTGAGATGTGGCTGATTATCTTTTGCTGAATTTTCATATTTCTTCAGACTGGGATGTATGAGATCCTGGGTCTGGGTTAGAAGGGAAGAATGAAGTCCTAGAGATATTGATTGAGTGCAAGCAGCCAAGGAAGTAAGATCTGTCTGGACAATTCTGGTGTGATCAGGATGATTGGGTCTTGTTCTTGTGTATTTCCTACAGTACCCTTGGATTCAAGGGGTATAAGGGAAAAGAGTACATTAGGCTTCTGTTCCAGGAAATGCAAAAGTGTCATGTACAATTTTGTATGTATCTGGATAAATGGAGCAGAAAAGAGTGAAATCTGATTTTTTGCAGATGTGAACAGGTTTAATCTTGGCATACCATTGAGCAAACAGTTGAGTTACGTCCATGTTGAGCAACCACTTGTAAGTTTCAGCTGTTGACTGAGAGTCTGCTAGTTGATTCTGCTGTCTTGGCAGACAGATCACTTGCGACGTGACATGCTTCCAATTGTGCAGCTGAGAGAGAAACTCTTGTGATCTCCCCGGTGGTGCCTGTGCTGGGCCTGGTAGAATTCTGGCAGGTTGGGAGTCAGCCATTGAAGGCATTGCAGCCATGGCATTTGAGATTTAGTGCTCTGGTGGGAAGGTTTGAGATTGGCAAGTTCTTCTTTGTTTAATTTTTGTGGTTCTATAGGATGGTTTTAAATATTGATTCTTCCCTTTCATTTTCTGGAGAGGAGGAGAACTGTATTTGGACTTGTGCGCTGCTAAATCAGACTATCAGAGAGAGGCACTAGGGGAGCACAGGAACTCCGTATAGGCTCAGAGAAGTCTACAAACACTTCTCTGAGCTGGAGGAGAGCTCCAGCATACTGGCTCCGTCAGGTGATTTCACTATAAAATGTGCCTCAGCAGAGAAAAGTGTTTTCCAATTAAATGCACAGTCAGTGAAACCTACTCCAGCCTCTCTATCTCGGTCACCACAGTTACTGGTCTCTAGCTCAGAGCTCAGAAAACAACTTTATGCTTTTCTCAGTACCTTTACTAGCCCCCCCCCCCATACCCAACCATCAGTGACATTACCATTCTCAGAAACATCCAGGCTTCCAACTGTACTAACAGCAAAAAATTGTTCCTGCAGGACCTGAGCTCCAGCTGAGCGCAACTAGAAGACAGAGAAGAGGGAGAGAGAGGGGGAACAGGCAGAGGGGCAAGACAGGAACAGATGAATACGGGAAGCAGGAAGGAAATGAGTAATGGAAGGACAGAGCAATAGAAGTAAGAGAGAGAGAGAGAAGAGAACACATGATGTAAGCCATTGTGCAAGAGTCTGGAATCACTAAATTATACTACTACAAATAAAAAGCTGACAGTCTAGAATAAATATTTCCTGTGAAGACATTTTTTTCTTTCTACTAAAATCAAAAGAAGCAGCATCTTTTCTGACCCCAGGTCACTTAGCATATAAAATACACAGTGCCCACAAATATACTCCTTGATTTTAAATGGTTACAAAATCAAAACTTATTGGAATATGTTTATAAATAAGATGACAGCAAAAATGACCAGGTGTTCCTCAAGCGACTCCCGAAATCACCGGACATTACGTGAAAGACAGAGTGTACGTACCTCCACTACGCCAGCAGCGTGCCTGATTTTAAGGCCAAATGGGATAGACACGTGGGATCTATTCACTGAGTTAGGTGGGGAAGGGTCATTGCGGTGGGCAGACTAGATGGGCCGTGGCCCTTATCTGCCATCTATTTCTATGTTTCTATGTTACCCACATCTATGGATGATCTGCAGGAACACATCACTGAAGCTATAAACGCGATCACGCTGGATATCCTTCAGAGAGTCTGGTCTGAGCTTGATTATCGCATTGATATTTGCCGAGTAACAGGTGGGGCACCCATCGAGTGTATGTAATCATACCATATGAAACTTTATGAGTTGATGAAACTGTAGCCTCAAAGGTGAAAGCACAGTTACTTATCGTAACAGTTGTTATCCAGAGACAGCAGGCAGAGATTCTCAACAGTGGGTGACGTCATCGACGGAGCCCCGCAGTGGACATCCTCGAAAGCAGACTTGCTTGAAGATCATTGTAAGAGCTTCCAAGTGCTGCACTGCGCATGCGCAAGTGCCTTCCCACCCGAGTTAGGGCGCGCGTCTCCTGTGAGGTACCTCAGTTCAGATACCTAGCTAAGAAGCCAACCAGGGGAGGAGGGTGGGTTGTGAGAATATCTGCCCCTGGATAACAACTGTTATAGTAAGTAACTGTGCTTTATCCCAGGACAAGCAGGCAGCATATTCTCAATAGTGGGTGACCTCTAAGCTAAGCATAAGGGGATGGAGGGAGAGTTGGCAAGTTAAGAAAAAAGATTTTGCAAAACAGATTGGCCAAAATGGCCATCCCTTCTGGAGAAAGTATCCAGACAGTAATGAGAGGTGAATGCATGAACCTAGGACCAAGTGGCAGCCTTTCAGATTTCCTCAATAGGAGTTGATCTGAGGAAAGCTACAGACGCTGCCATTGCTTGAACTCTGTGGCCCGTGACTCGACCCTGCAGAGGGAGACCAGCCTGAGCATAGCAGAAAGAGATGCAAGCAGCCATCCAGTTGGATATGGTTCGCTTCGAGACAGGATGCCCCAACTTATTTGGATCAAAGGAGATGAAAAGTTGTGGGGCTGTTCTGTGAGGTTGAGTGCGTTGCAAGTCCAGGCGCACAGTGATTGAAGAAGCTGCACTACCTGCGTGAGGAGGAGTCAGTGAGTGTTTGCGCTTCAAAAAATTCAGTGGTGATGTCCCCAGGGTTCAAGGAACAGATTGGATCAAGGCAGGAGGGGAAGGCTCCCTCGAAGGCGGTCTTGATGGAGGAGTCTTCGACCTCGATGGACTGCGAGGAGAAGCAGCTGGTATAGTAGCTTTGCGAGACTTATGGTTAGATTTGGAAGAAGTCTCAGTAGCCTTGAATAAATGAGGCATAGAAGACTCAGTATCCAGAGAAGGAGAGGGTTTCTGCTGTAGAGATGTCTCCTGAGGAAGAATGCCTCGAGTGATGCTTCAGTCGAGGTGGAGGAGACTGTGTTCGAGGAGCAGGTGAAGAGTCACTGGATGAGAACTGGCGAGACTTCCGAGGCTTGCTTCCAGGTGCTGCTACAGGAGTCTCCAGGTGCTGTTCAGGCTGGCTCGCAGGAAGCAGGGTCGACGACGGAAGGAGTTGAGCCATGACCGAGGAAATCTGAGTGGTCAGGATGACTTTTAACATGTCCTCGAACATAGTCACCGAGACAAAGGGATCAGGTCTCGAAGGTGCAGCAGTGCGCTCCGAGGAGGGCGACCTCGAGGATGAGTATTCCCGATGCTTGGAGGCATGCTTAGCTGGAGGTCTAGAAGAGGCTGGCAGGACCATAGATACGGCCTGGGATGCCTGAGACTCTAGAAGCTTCTTAAAAGTACCTGAAGGAGAGACAGGAGACTTACCCGTTGAGGAAGGCTTCAGAGGAGCTGCCGTCAAGGCCTTCGAGACCGAAGAGGTCGAGGTCGAGGCCTTGGTGGAGGCAGAAGCTGGCGTCGAGGTCGAGGACTTAGATGTCGAGGCTGTCCCTGAAGCCAAGGTCGAGACCTTCTCAGGCGGTTGGTCCATAGTGCCAAAAAGTTGGAGAAGCTTGGCATGGCGTCGACGAAGGGCTCGAGGTTGAAGTGTAGCACAGTGCAAACAAGTGTCGGGGCAATGTTCAGGACCCAAACAAGCAATACACCGACTATGAGGATCGGTGACTGAAATTATCTTGTTGCACTGGCTATACTTTTTGAACCCGGTAAGAGGCCGGGACATAGAAAAAACAAAGTCCAACGTATCAAATGAGGTGAGCGTCCAGGCCTAGGCTGAAAGGCCGCTGACCTGAAGAAAACAAAAAAAACGGAAATAAAAGTTGTTGGTTTTTTTTTTTTTTAACAAAAGAATCCGTTAATGAAAATGCGAGCCGCAGTGATGAGAAGGCAACAAAGGCTGCAGAGCTGAAAAGAAGAGGACTTCTCGGCTCCGCGGAAAACGTTGAACTGAGGTACCTCACAGGAGACGCGCGCCCTAACTCGGGCGGGAAGGCACTCGGAAGCTCTTACAAAGATCTTCAAGCAAGTCTGCTTTTGAGGCTGTCCGCTGCGGGGCTCTGTCGGTGACGTCACCCACTGTTGAGAATATGCTGCCTGCTTGTCCTGGGATAAAGAATATTCCAACAAATTTTGGTTTTGTAACCATTTAAAATCAAGGAGTATTTCTGTGGGCACCCTGTACAGTAAAGCAGAAGCCACTGAAATACATTCACCAGTGCACAGTTTAAACTCTTTTTAATTCCATCTCCCTAGAGATACAGTGCCTGGCCTAAATTCCTCTTTTCCCTCACTGTTCTAACCCACCCTTCTTTAGAGATGTGATGTACATACCAACTACTTCTTTCCACCCTCAAATGCTAATCTTTGCTCCCCCTCTCTCTCTTTACTTACTTCACAGCCACTTAGGTCCAAATGTACGTCACTGACATGAGTATTGGAGGACAAGCCCTGGAACAGTGCCCTGTGCAGGATAAGAGAAAAGACTTAATTGGGGCAGCACATACCCTAGTTTCTGTCCTCTCTATGACCCTCTGTCTATTCTTGCCAGTTCTCAGTGTCTCTATCAACTATCCAAGACTAGGTTATCCCACCCTTCCATTATCTACCAACCCATCAACTTTTCACCTTGTCCTAAGACTAGTTTATCCCATCTTTCCACTATCCACCCAACAGCCAACCATCCATTTATCTAATGCCATCCTTCCATTAGCTATCCATCATTCAAACGTTACTCTGTCTCAGACGCATAGTGCCGGGGGGGGGGGGAGGGGAGCGGATAGCCTCAGACGCTGTCTCAATGGGGGTACCGGCACCTCTCCGCCCCACCACACCATGCCATGCTTGCGCCATCCCTCCCCCCACCCTGTACCTCTATAGATCTTCGCCAGTGTGAACAACTTTACAACTTCTCCTGCCTGTTGCTCGCACTGGCTTGGTTCCCCTCTGAATCACTTCTGGGTTACGGGGCCAGGAAGTGACATCAGAGGAAAACCCAACTGAGAAGTCACTCACGCTGGTGATGATTTACAGAGGTATGTGGGGAGAAGGGAGAGCGCAAGTGTGGAGTGGGGGGCGGGAAGGAGCAGTGGGGATGAGAAGAGTTTGGTGGGGGGTGGGGCACCACCTCCCCAGGCACCTCCTACCCTTGCTATGTCATTGCTCTGTCTATCGAGAGAACAAGTCTCCCCTGACCCAAGAAAGGCGTGAGGGGAAGAGACAGCCCAACAAAGCACACCTAATAAATATTTAGAGTGGGTCACTTGGGTTAGCCCGGGGATGTTTCACAGATAATACCATTCTGGGTGTATGACTGTGACAGCTGGTGTATTAGGGCTTGTTCCCCACTCCAGGCTGTGAGGCTGAGGGCTTCCCATTCACGTTAAATATTTATTAGGTGTGCTTTGTTGGGCTGTCTCTTCCTCTCACCCCTTTCTTGGGTCAGGGGAGACTTGTTCTCTCGATACTTTTTCAGTACTCCTTTTACTGAGTTTCTTTGTTGCTAAATTGCTCTGTCTATCCCATACTTTCATTACCTACTTACCTACAGTCCATCCCTCCACTCATCATAACATCTACTGCATCATGTCTTAGCACTATCCCTACTATCTAGCTAGGGGTAATCCTGTGGATGCTTGGAAGGTCCTGCCAAGCATTTTCAGGCTCTGTCTATACCTGTGCATATGTTCTTACACAGAGAACCTTCTGCCCACCACACAAAAACAACATAGGTCACACAATTCCCAGAAATGCACCTATAGACAAAGTGCAAAAAAGAGAGACAATTGCTGGCATTGCTAATTACTTATAAATTGGTTATTAGGAAACAAATTAAAATGATCTGTAAAGTTATAATCAGCAAAAAATAACAAGGAAAAAGGATTATAGAGTTTATTTTGATTTAAAACTTTTATTGATGACAACTCATAGAACAGCTAACCACATTTTTCTTATAAACGACACATCCATACCCCAATGCCCCCTAGGAAAAGATAGGAACTAACTCTATTTTGAGTCGAGGGGCAATGGGAAGTATTCCCAGCTGCATATTTAGATTGGGGCAACATTCTACCTAAAGTGACTGGAAATCCTCTACCTGCATTCCGACCACTGGGGGTGGTGCATGAATATTGGGGCTTCATTTGCAAGATCTGATATCGATGGAGCATCCTTCTTGATATGAATTTAAAAGAAACGTTGGGTTGGGGAGGGAAATAACGAGCAGGTATGGCATGCTCAAACTGACATGTATTTTCCCAAGAAAAATAACTGTAGTAAAAGCAGGGGATCATATTCACAGGTATTAATTTCTGCATTGAAGACATGAACATACTTTCACTTTGAACACTAATGCAAAGACCGCACGAGAAAAACACCAACGGATTTTGTACCCAAATGGACAGCTTGAAAAGTGTTCCCCTATGTGGATTCTGTGGGTTTTTGCTAAGTCTTCTTCTTACTTAATGCATTTTCTTTCATGGTCATCTTATGCTATTTTAATGATATTGTTCTTTAGAGGCTGTTCAATCATTTGTAAGATTTTTACAGTGTTGTTCATGGAAAAGTGATTTAGTGGAGGAGTGACCTAGTGGTTAGAGCAGCTGCCTCGTCACCATGAGGCTGTGAGTTTGACTCCCACTGCAGCTCCCTGTGACTCTGGCAAGTCACTTAACACTTCATTGCTCCAGGTACAAAATAATTACCTGTCCAAAATATGTAAACTGATTGTAACCACACAGAAAAAGCAGTATATTAAATCCTATCTCCTTTTTAAACCCTTTATAAATCTGAAATAATAAATGCATAAGTTCATCTTGATATTTTTTGCATTTCTGCAGACAGGCACACAATCTTACCTCAAGGCATCCAAGGGTAGTTTGATCCCAGATAAGTTTATGTTATTTAGAGAAAATGCACTGCTGAAGAACTGCTTAAAAGATGGCAGAGCATCTTTGATTTTCCTGCAAAAAGAAGATAAACAAAAGCATTGACACTCTCTTCCTCTCTCACCAAACAGAAAAATAGACCAGCACAGATGCAGAATCTATAATTGACCTTCATCCCTGGTCTGTCCTCCATAGCAACAGGCATTTTATAAAGACTCATAGCAACTGAAATCAGACTGGATTCAAAGGCAGTGTTTGTGTGGGTACAATGAAACAGCTTACCTAGAACAGGCGAAGACACCAATCACATAGGCGGGGTGACCCATCCAACACAGAACACATTTCCAGAGTCTTCCAGGAAAAATTCCAGGGCCTACTGAGGCTGGGTAACAATTTTGGCATTCCCATGCCCACACAGTGTATCTCACCTCTGTAATTAAGCTAATAAGCTCAAATCAGAAAGAGGAGGACACTCAATGAAGTTACAGGGAAATACTTTTAAAACCAATAAGGAAATAGTTAAGCTCTGGAATGCGTTGCCAGAGGTTGTGGTAAGAACGGATAGTGTAGCTGGTTTTAAGAAAGGTTTGGACAATATCCTGGAGGAAAAGTCCATAGTCCGTTATTGAGAAAGACATGGGGGAAGCCACTGCTTGCTCTGGACCGGTAGCATGGAATGTTGCTACTCTTGGGTTTTGGCCAAGTACCTGGATTGGCCACCGTGAGAATGGGCTACTGGGCTTGATGGACCATTGGCCTGATCCAGTAAGGCTATTCTTATGTTCTTAGGAGGGAGGGAGGATTTCAGTGACTGGTGACACCCCCTTTCTTTCTTTGAGGACAAACAGTTCACTATTATTGATTTATTTAGATTTTTATCCCGTCCTCCCAGTAGCTCAGAACGGTCTACAAGTGAACATACACAATGGAGTGTAATTAGACTTATAAGATATACAATAGATTTAAATGTTTGGACATACAAGACATACAAGACTATAGTCTTATACATGGGACTTTGGCTAAGATCTGTCTGCAAATAAACAAAACAAAAGGAAAACAATTTGAAAATAGCTGTTTTGGGTTAGAATCCTTTTTCTAGCAGATAGACAACCTGAAATCTGACTCTTAAGGCTGAGGACACCAGTAGTCTAAAAAGGCTTCTCTATATTCATACTGAAAACTGATACCAAGATGGCCAACACAATAGGGAGGCACCAGAATGTGGATTGATTTGACTTTTTTAATTCATCTTTTCATCACAAGGTTCAAGGTGGGGTACAAGAAATAATTGCATAAAAACCCAATAACATCTATATAAGAGGGAGCCATAAATTTCATTCACAATTGATTTCCACTCAGCTCCTCATATATTTCATTCTCTCTCTTGGCTCAGTGATTTGGTATGGTTTCTACTCTATTTTTTTCAATTTTGTGGATTCCACTCGAGAGCACCAATCCACTCTGTTTTCAATCATTTTCAATTGTTTCATTATGTGTTCATTCATTCTTTGTTTCTTTAAGGGCCCCTGATGAATGCATAGTCTAGCTAAAACATGGACCGTGTTGAGTCCAAATAGCACGTTCATCGGTATTTTCCTGACCTTCTCTATGACGAAATTGTTTCTCCTATGCTTTAGTGATTACATTAATGTTAACACAGTTTGTGGTTTTTATATCTATAGTGTTTTGGTTTTAATTTTTAGTTTTGTACTTTGTGTTTTTTAGTTTTGTACTTTGTGGTTTTTCCAGTATTACTGTGGAACATAGGTCTTCTTTTATCTTTTGGTTTTGCTTTAAAAAAAAATATAAAATCAACACTAAGCCCCCCTTTTACAAAACCATAGTGCGGTTTTTATCTAGAATGTTCTTTAGTTCTTCAAGGTGAGACAGCAGTGCCTTTGGTCACATCATCAGGAAAATGCTGCGATTGGCAGCATAATGAAACTCGCCCAAATATTTGTAGCAAATCTTGTGATTTGTGATGATGGGCATATTCTGCCTGCAGGCTGGGTAAAACTTGAAGCCAACGGACTTATTTAAAAAAAAAAAAAAAAAAGGAAGATGCAAAAATCAAAATGGAAATGAAACTCAGGAAGAAAGAGAACCAAAGATGAAAAAAGCTGAAACCAAAAAGTCCGCCAGAAGTCTCAAAGAAACCAGGCCTATTGTCAGGGACATCAAATATGAAAGAAATAAAAGCTGAGGAAAAAGCCTAATTAAATTTGTATTTTAACTCTTGCAAACTTGTAAATCATGTGGAAAGCGAATCGAAAACAGTTCTGTGATCTAAAGCAGCAAAAAATCACAGTGAAACTTAATGGAAGGAAAAGCTACAGCTGTTGCTCTTTGCGGAAAATGATGGCCTGAGACACACAGTTGCTGTGGTAACTGTTGCACATGCTCAGAGATTCCTTTGGGTTTTTCATAGAAAACCTCTGAAAATGTGTTCCATAATCACTGTTGTCAGATGATATCACCCCATATGCCTGACTAGAGTGAATTGCTTGTCTGCAGAATGTGAAAAGACTCAATACGCCATATAAGGGTGGAAGTCTGCATCATCGTGAAAAAGATCGAGGAGCAAAAACCATTGCATATAGTAGATCAAGGAGCAAAGTCAGAGAAAGAAACAATTAAAAATGACCAACCCCACACACAAATAATAAAAACATAAGGGACGTAAGGATTCAAGTCTTTGCTACTTACTTATGGGAAAAGGCATTTCGGGTGAGGTTGAGGTAGGTCAGGTGGGTGCAACAACCATGAAGCAAAGCTCCAAATAACTGTACGAAAAAGGATATGGAATATTATTTCTATTACCACTGCCCTTTAACCTCATTATTGATGGTGATTTGTCATCTTCCGTGCAATTTCTATATAATATCTATGTCTCAGTAGCAATTCTAATATTGTGTAAGCTGCAATGATTCCTAGCTGACATTTGCAGGATACAAGAGTTGGTATGGTACGGTATCTTCTTCATTCTACCTACATCATTGACCTTTAACAACCTTCTCTATCAATAGCCATGACCATCACTGCTAAGAAATTTGATCTTGTCATCCCTCTCCTCAAATAAACGCACTGCTTACCTATTTCCCATAGGATCCCTCCCCCTTGCTTTCAAAGGCCAAATCGAATCCTATTCCCTCATTCATAGACAGATGACTGATCCCTTATGATTTGCGTAGGGCACTACGCTCTTCCCAACAACATCTCCTTGCGGATCCTTCAGTTCGTCAGGTGTTTTTTGATACAACACGTAAAAACAATTTTTTCTGTAACTGCACTCACATTGTGGAATGTCCTATCCTTGTCCCTGAGACAAGAAAAGAACCTTAACAACTTTAAATCTAATCTCAAAACATTTCTTTTCAGAGATGCTTTCGAGATCTATACCTAGCTCTTCTTATTCAAAATCTCAGACATTAGGCCAGATATTAAAGATTCCCCCTACTCCTATTGTATTTCGCCTCCCCTTTCTTTTATTTTGAGCAATGTATCCTTCCCATTTGCATCTCATTTTGTCTGTAATGTTCTTGAAAAATTGTTCCTCATGATTTTATATATATACTAGTCTTTAAGCCCGTTATATTAACGGGTGCTAGAATAGATGTGTGTGTCTGTTTTTCTTTCTCTCTCTCCTTGGGCCACTGTCTGTCTGTCTTTTTTTCCTGTCTTTCTCCTTGGCCGCTGTCTGTCTGTCTGTCTTTCTCCTTGGCCGCTGTCTGTCTGTCTTTCTTTTTTTGCTGTCTTTCTCTTTAGCCGCTGTATGTCTGTCTGTCTTTTTTTGCTGTCTTTCTCCTTGGGCCGCTGTCTGCCTGTCTGTCTTTTTTTTGCTGTCTTTCTCCTTGGCTGCTGTCTGTCTGTCTTTCTCCTTAGCCGCTGTATGTCTGTCTGCCTTTTTTTTGCTGTCTTTCTCCTTGGGCCGCTGTCTGTCTGTCTTTCTTTTTTTGCTGTCTTTCTCCTTAGCCGCTGTCTGCCTGTCTTTCTTTTTTTGCTGTCTTTCTCCTTAGCCGCTGTCTGTCTGTCTTTCTTTTTTTGCTGTCTTTCTCCTTAGCCGCTGTATGTCTGTCTGTCTTTTTTTGCTGTCTTTCTCCTTGGGCTGCTGTCTGTCTGTCTTTCTTTTTTTGCTGTCTTTCTCCTTGGCCGCTGTCTGTCTGTCTTTCTTTTTTTGCTGTCTGTCTCCTTGGCCGCTGTATATCTGTCTGTCTTTTTTTGCTGTCTTTCTCCTTGGCCGCTGTCTGTCTGTCTTTCTTTTTTTGCTGTCTGTCTCCTTGGCCGCTGTCTGTCTGTCTTTCTTTTTTTGCTGTCTGTCTCCTTGGCCGCTGTCTGTCTGTCTTCCTTTTTTTGCTGTCTGTCTCCTTGGCCGCTGTCTGTTTTTTTTTTTGTTCTTTCAATCTCTCTCCCTGGACCCCTGTCCTTCTGTGTGTGTCTTTCACTCCCACCTACCTGTCTTTCAGTGTATCAGTCTGTCAATGTCCCGTCTGGTTTGTTGTTTTTTTTTCTTTCAATCTCTCTCCCTGTCAATTATCGAGCCCCATCCTACCTTTTTTTTAATCACGCGTTGTGTTGGGGAAGGGCAACTGGCACACAGTAACCGCTGCTGGATTAGGTTAAACCGCCACTCGAAGCAAATCGTCATGCGCGCACGCGGCGTATGTGCACATGCGCCGCACGCTTTACAATTTCTCTGCCGGCCACGGAGCTACGGACACACGGAGCCATGAAGATTGAAGTGCGCATGCGCGCTAAGGGTATTATTATATAGGATTAACATCTTTTTAATACTTTGTAAACCGCTTTGCACATAAAAGCGGTATATCAAGATCTAAATAAACTTGAAACAGCCTCCCCTATAAACACCACTCTCTAATTTTGTCAGTGTTGCTCCTTTGTGCTTCTCTCATCATCTTTTATCAACAGCATCCTCCTCTTCTTCTTATTTGTGCAGTATCTCTATCAAGCACACTGAAGTCTAGAAAGATTAGTTTGAGTTTTGTAGTGGTTTGCCTATTTTGTTTTAGAAAGTTGTACTTAGTGAGGTGGTATATGAATGAGGTGAAATGAATAGCAGAATAACATTGTTATCATTCTCTGCAATAACCATTCTATATTATCACATTCTTTATCATCTCATCATCTCGTATCCTCAAACCTTCCCTCCTTCCTCCTCTATCGTTCTCACATGCCTTCTCTATCATCTTATCTTCATCAGCCTCACTCTTACATCTTCATATTCCTCCTCTATGATCTTATTATCCTTCTCCTCCTCATCCTTCATCACCACCATCCTCCATTGTTCCCAAACCTCTATTCTTTCATCTTATGTATAAAGTGGTAGCTATTTGGTACTAATTGCTTAGGCATAGGTTTTGGGTTAGAGGCTACCTGTTGTTTTTTTTTTTATTGTGTTTTGTTTTAATTGTGTATGTGCTGCTGTTACCTACTTAGATGTTTGATATGTGGGCTATAAGTGTTTTAAATAAAAATAAATAAATAAAATTATCCTCCTATCATTATATCCTCTGTCATTATTATGCTAATCATCCCGTATTATCCATTTCCTTCTCCCCTCACCACTATATGTAAAGATCACCATTATGCTCCGGTTCACTTTAAGAAATCTACTCAAGTTTTTCTGAACATAGGAGTCACACATGTGTGTTAACATTTGTGCTATTGAGTATGTCAGAAGGTGAGGGGACCTACAGTATCCACAGCACAGTCTGTCCCCGAGAGATCCAGGTGCACTAGTGCATTGGGCTGAGCCAGGAACGTGTAGAGTGCCTATAGGGCAGACAGAGAAGAGAGAGAATATTTTATGGAGGGTAAGCTGAGATCACTCTTGTTGGTTGCTGAGTGCAGAACTTACGTTTGCATCATCGGTGGAGAGTAGTCCTGGGTTCTTACTGAGATCCAGGTGCAAAAGAGTGCTAGAGAAAGCAGGATTCCCTCCCAAAGTCTGACACAGAGCTACAAGACCTGCCCATAGTACACAGGAAAAGCCAGAGGTTAACAGTATGCACCAGAGTGACAAGTAACATGTGTTCCATAATCACTGTTGTCAGATGATATCACCCCATATGCCTGGCTAGTGTGAATTGCTTGTCAACACCAAACTACAAAACCTTCAGAAGAAAAATAAAAACCATGCTCTTTGGGAAATTTATCAAGACAGACCTATGATATAACCGATTACCCCCTTCTATCCCCAGCACCTAATATATGCCAACCAAATAACCATCTTGTAATCTTACTGGATATGACCAAAATGTCTCTTTTTGTAATCTGCCTAGCACTGTAAGATATTGTCAGAATAAAAGACACTAATGTAATGTAATGTAGTTTTTCACCAAAGGCAGACTAATAAAAATGAAACCAGAAGTCCATCAAATGCAAACTTCTAATTACTTAACAGCTCTCTATACTGCAGTTATCTAAGGAAAAGTGAAAAGCTCATCAAATCAACATTCTCGGCTTACTGAAAACAATTCCTGCCTGAACTTAAAATACGATAAACAACATAAGTGCTATGCAATGCATATATTACCATATATTTGTCCAAATTAAATTTCATTTAGTGCTTTTCTACCCGATTGCCTCAAATATCTGCATATAAAAAGAGCAAGTCCTGAAATTCAAATGAAATGTGACAACTTGTCTAAAATGTACCAGTAGATCATGTTGTCACCAGCACCCAGACCTACAGATTCTATATATGGTTTCCAGATTGGCAGATGTTCCTGAGATGTGAGTGCAAATTAACTGAATAACTGGCTGCATGCTATGCTGTAAGACAGGCACATATCTCAAAAAGGGTCATAGAAGGGGCATAGGCGTACCAGGGGAGTTCCAAAATGTTACGTGCATGCTGAAGGAATACTGGGTCAGGGGGCCTAACTTGGGCCCCAGCATTTACAACAGGTTACAGCAGGCGCAAGTCTGGTGCCCAAAAGTTAGGATGTGGGAATCAGCGCTAGGGCCTGGATTCTCTATTGGCGGCCGTGTGTGTCAATCATGCGATGGTGCCCTATAGAGAATCCTGCCTCCGCGAAAGACAGGCACCGGAAATGTAGGCCTGGGTTTTCCGGGCCTACATTTCCAGCGCTTACCTTTGTCATGAATCACGTCTACGTAGGCACTTTCGGTGTTAACCATGCCCATAGTGGCGTTAGGCGGCCTAAAGCACCTACCTAGGCACAATTCCTGCGCATATTATTTAGGCGATGGTAGCACTTTAACGGTGCAGTTTTTTGCCATTTTAAACAGCATTTGTTAATTAACTTAGGTGCTGGTAGGATGCCTACAGGCACCTAAATTTACCTCCTCTTTTACAAAGGTGCGTTAAGCCTTTTAGCATGCACTAAATGCTAACACGTGCATGTTATTTTATGGACGCGTTAGCAGTTAGCGCACGCGTTGATTTAGTGCGTGTTAAATCCACGCTAAAACACTTAGCGCACCTTTGTAAAAGAGGGCCTTAGGCACCATTTCTAGAATTTCCCCCAAGTGCATCCATTCAAATTTGCACACGCAGAACGCCCAACTCCCAAGGCACATATCTCAAAAGGGAGTGCGGTCATAGAAGGGGCATAGGCATGCCAGGGGAGTTCCAAAATGTTACATGCATGATTACAGAATACAGAGTCAGCGCGCACAACTTGGGCGCCAGCATTTACAACAGGCGCAAATCCATTGCCCAAAAGTTAGGATGCAGGAATCAGTGCTAAGGTTCGGATCCTCTACAGCAGTGGTTCCCAACCCTGTCCTGGAGAACCACCAGGCCAATCGGGTTTTCAGGCTCATGAATATGCATGAGAGAGATTTGCATATAATGGAAGTGACAGGCAAGCAAATCTGCTCCATGCATATTCATTAGGGCTAGCCTGAAAACCCGATTGGCCTGGTGGTCCTCCAGGACAGGGTTGGGAACCACTGCTCAATAGGGCGCCGATATCAGCGGCCACCAATCGCATGCCAAGGGTGTCCTATAGAAATCACGCTTCCGTGAAAGGGAGGCACTGGAAACGTAGGCCAGGGTTTTTGGGGCCTACATTTCTGGCGCCCATCTTTGTCGTGAATCGTGCGTACGTGGGCACTTCCAGCATTAGTTAAGTGGCCTAAAGCACCTATGTGTGATTCTGGCGCATATTATTTAGACACCAGAAGGCACTTTAACAGTGCATTTGCTTTGCTGTTTTAAACAACATTTGTTAGTTAACTATCAAAGCCTAAATTTAGGCATTGTTTCTAGAATTTCCCCAGGTGCTATTTTATAACGGGTATGTGCTCTTTGTACAATTGCACTTAGTGCTAATTTTTTGCCACCCATTTTTAAGAACCATTTGTACTATAGAATCCATCCCAAACTGTTCATTGTCTTGTGAGTAAGCATAGAAACACCTCTGTAGGTGCCGGGGGGTGCTGAGCATGCCCAATATTCTGCAAGATCCTTCACTGTGTCCAAGGAGACGTAATCTGTAATGTGTTTGCCACCCCCACTATTGTTTGAAACAGAGACATGGACTTGCACCTGTCTGGATACCTTTGCTAGTGATGGACGTCTTAGAGAGGCACAATTGCTTCAGTCCTTTGGGAAAGTACAGGAACTGCTGGCTAAGACTGTGGATGCCTGTGACAGAAAGCAGCAGTGAGTTGATGGAGAGCATGGGGGGGGGGGGAAGTGACACAGACAGACGCGACTACACAGAGAGATATGAGGAAGAGAAGTGTCAGCAGTGGCGCAGCGAGGATAGGAGGCGCTCGGGGCACTGGCACCTCCTGTGCTCTTCTCTCTGCTCCCCCATGCTACCCTCGTACCGCCTTTCTTTAAATCTTCAACAGTGCAAGCAGTTTCTCCAGTCTGCTGCTTGCGCCAGAAGTGATTTCAGAGGGAGCCAGGCCGGCGCAAGCAGCAGACCTGAGTAATTGCTCGTGCTGACGAAGATTCAAAGATCTTAGACAAGAAACATCTCTTGAAAAATTCAAATGTAAACTCCTATCCTAATGTGCTAAAGCCCCTATGTTTCTTTCCTCCCTTTTAAGATTTTATTTTTTCATTGTATTTAAGCTCTTACCATTTCCCATTTTTCCTTTTTATTCCAGTCAGTCTATTTGTTTTGTCGTCCCCTCCACTTTTTACTTTTAAGTTTATGTTTTATCTTAACAGTATTCTGATAATTGTAAACCGTTTAGGTATGTTTTTGATAAACGGTATATCAAAAATTAAATAAACTTGAGGAACCGGGGGTGGGGGCGGGGAAGGGAGGGAATGAGTGTGGTGTTGGAGGGGGGCAGAGAGGTGCTAGTGCACCCACCAAGATGGCGCCCAGGGCCATCCACCCACTCCCCTTACTACTCTGAGTAAAATAAAATATGCCATAATAGCCTTGATTTTGTTATATATAGTTTTCTGTTATACTGATTTATCTTTTTTTAATATGTATGTTTTTTTGTACGCTGCTTTGCTTAAATTTGGGCTATTTATTTATTTAAAAAATTTGGCAACCGCCTATTGTTCAAATATATTTTGAATCACTATGTCACCTTTACATTTCTGATTTAGCATAACTCTCATACTTATCATTTTACACCACAACATATTATCGTCCTTCATAGGACCCCTGAGGAAGAGGTGTTTTTCGAAACACGGACCTTGTCGGGTTCAGTTTGCTTTACAACTAGAACCAGCCTTCAGATAGAATTATTGTCAATTTTATTATTTTTATTGATGTTCCTACATATGTTTTTACGACGTTTTATCAAATAAATTCCTGTAGCTTGAACCTGCTCTGCAGTCTTGTTTTGGTTTTTTGGCCTTACAAAAGTAACATACACAAAATGAAACAAACAAGACTTATACTAACATCTTAAATTACAGACGAGAAATTATATCTTAAAAGCCATGGGGCTTCTTTTACTAAGGTGCGCTAGTGTTTTTAGCGCACGCAGGAAATTACCACGCGCTACGCTTCTAGAACTAATGCCAGCTCAATGCTGGTGTTACGGTCTAGCGTGCCACGCATTAAACCCCTAACGCGGCTTAGTTTCATAAAACCTCAAAGTACAATTCCTCCTAAAACCAGCATTAGGCAACACATCTTTTATTGAAAAGCTTCTAGAAACAGGAGTGTGAGTCAGAGATCTCTGGGGGACGGAGGAGAATGAAGCAGGGCACCAGTCACTGGTTAGAGAGATCTGAGTTGGAGAGGATTTTTGATCAAAATGTAATCATTATGGGCTCCTTTTATTAACCCTTTCAGGACCAAGGGACATATTTGTCCCATAACTTTAAAATCCTATCAATTTTGATTGGGATAGTCTACAGTTCTAAATTTGATATGTACGGAGTCCATAGGATACTGCCTTTATGTAAACAAACGGGTTCCGACATTCATTCATTAGCGTCGTTGCCAGATTGACGAGAAGATTCACTTGCCACACTGTCCATAAGCCAGAAGTGTGATTTTTTTAAAAAAAAATAATGATATTTCACAAAAAAAATCAATTTTTTGGCATCTGCAAGCCCTTTTTACCATAAAAATGTCGTCAAAACCACAAAAATTGGCCTACGATCCTTATGGTCCTGAAAGGGTTAAGCTGTATTAGAAGTTTCTACCATGGTCCAGTGAGGTCACAGGAATTCTATGAGCGTTAGATCAGTTACTTCGCCTGGCCTTGGTGGAAACTTCTACTGCGGCTTTGTAAAACCCAGTGTAAATGTTTTAAAAAATTGTTTTATTTATGTCAAAAATATCATTATAATTCCAAGAAACATACTTAGAAGAGAAAAAGATGGAGAGCAACAGAGAAGAAGAGGAAAATGAAAAAGAAAAATGATGTCACACTCCAGCCTTGGGGGGCTGCTGTTTTGTGCATGTTGGTACAAAGAGCTGAAGCGTCCCACCTTTGTCCTCCAGCTGATTGTGCGACAAGTTGATTGTATGAAGAGCGGTAGTGGGATTGTCAGCGAAGACCAAGGACAGCTTTACTGCAAATTCACTGTATAAGAAAAGGAATACAGATAGAAAATAGTGAAAGGAAAGTGAGAGAAAAAGAGCTTGAAACAGTAGGAAATAACAACAAAAAGAACAGATTGACAAGAAAAACATGAGTAGCCGACGCAAATTCCGAAATTTATGACATACTATTATAAATATAACACAAAAAGTGAATTAAATTATTTAAAGTATATATTATATTATTAAAAATAATTTATAGAGTGCTCAGTGTGAAATCTTATTCAAAACCAACAGGTTAATAGAATAAATAAAATTCTTAAGACAAAAGGAAGGAGAGAAACAGAATGGGACATCAAAGCAGGATGAAAGAATAAAACTGTGGACACCACGATCTTGATGGCGAGTTTATTCAAAAATGTCTTTGCAGGTAAAAGCGATGCATATACTAAATAAATTCTGGGATACACACTATCAGTCCAACACGGTCCGTGTTTCAGTATTAAACAACCTTCTTCTGGGGTCCGTTCGCTTGAAACCACGTAAATAGAAAAGCATGGAAGCATCCAAGATACTCTGTATTGAAAACCAAAGCGCTGCCAATGCGGTCTGAATCCAGATTGCTGCTACCACGTTGGCAGCGCTTTGGTTTTCAATACAGAGTATCTTGGATGCTTCCATGCTTTTCTATTCACGTGGTTTCAACCGAACGGACCCCAGAAGGTTGTTTAATACCGAAACACAGATCATATCGGGTCCATACCACAGGATTTGTTTATTATATGCATCGCTTTTACCTGCAAAGACATTTTAGAATAAACTTGCCATCAAGATCATGGTGTCCACAGTTTTGTTCTTTCTTTGGTTATCTCCATTCTACTGTGGAACTATTTAGTGAATTTCTTTCGCTTGCCTTGGCCATCAAAACAGAAGACATGGAATAAGAAAAATAAGAGAGCAAAAAAAAAAGTGAAAAAGAATGAAAGCCACGAATAAACATTTCCACTGGCACTCTTTTGTGAGAAGTATGGAGCATGGGGAAAGTCAAGGAGGACACGAGCATAAGCAGATCTGCTAATGAGCACTGAGGGCCTGATTCTCAAAATACGCATCCCGATTGCAGGCGGCGGTAAGTGTCCTACCGCTGTTGGGCAGGTAATAGGGACGCACGTTTAAAAAAAAAAATTGTTTGAGAAAGGAAGCCTACATTGTAGACATCCGTAGTGCGTCTACAGAGATGCACAGGAACACTTAAGCATGCCCAAGGTTGGGCGTGGTTTCACCCAAAAGTGGCCTTGGGCGTGCTTAAGCGAACCTATGCATCTCCTTACTTAAGCATATCTACGCATCTCCGTGCTGGCCTACATTTAAGGCGTCTGTTCAGTAATGTAGACACGATTCTTTTTAGGACATCGACGTGTGATTGACATGCGATCGGCGGCCTCTTCTTAGGCGACCGCAGAGATCAGCATCCTAAAGAGAATCAGGCCCTGAGTCTTCACATGCTCATTATTATTACTGACATATATGCATGGCACACTCCCCAGTATTCCACCCATGCCACCAGACCACCTGTCCTTACGTCCTGAGGCCACTGTTTTCCAGCATCAGCTCCTCTAGGTTGCTGGACTTGCTGACAGTGTGCAGCACTTGCTCAATGACCTCTGAACCCTGGGAAGGAAGCAAAGTCCTGTTAAGAGCTTCAGTGCAAAGAGACAGAAAGGAGATGACAGTGGAGGTGTAGGAGGGGGGAATCGCACTAAAGGGAGGGAACCACACTCTCACCCCATCCCATTTAACTTTCTTCACGCATTATGACAATGAACTGTATAATTATTTGAAGGGGAAGGAGCCTTGGGATTTTCAAATTTCTTGAACTTAATGACCATGAAACAACAGGATGGAAATAAGCAGCCAGACTTGCACATTAGGATCAAAAAAAATATATATCCCCCCCCCCCTTTACAAAGCCGTGTTAGGCTTTTATAGTGCTGGCCATGGCAGTGTTAGCTCCAACGCTCATAGAATTCCTATGAGCACTGGAACTAATACTGCTGCAGCCGGTGATAAAAAGCTTAACGAAGCTTCATAAAAAGGGGGTATATAATTTTTTTGTTCCTAGCGTGCAAGTCTGGTTGCTTATTTCCATCCTCCCCTCCCAACACTGCATTTAATCTTCTTTTTGCTCCCCCCAAAAAAGAAAACCCCTTCTGAAACATGCAGCCAGCAGAGATGGCAGAGGAACCCAAGTAATCCACCTATGCCCTGCTGTGGCCTCAGCAGTAGCAGAATAAAAAGTGACATGATCAAGGAAAAAGTAGGTGAGGGAAAGAATGACAGATGCAGAAAGACATAGAAAGCATGGCAGATAAAGGAGGGAAGGCACTGAGAAAGAGCAGAAGGGAAAGGGAAAAATAAAAACAAAGATAGAAAAAAGGGTCAAGGAGGGAAAAACAGAGAAACATAGAAATGTGATGGCAGATAAAGGCCAAATAGCCCATCTAGTCTGCCCAGCCACAGTAACATATAAAAACATGGAAACATGATGGCAGATAAAGGCCAAAGATGGGCAACAAAGACAGAACAAGAAATACAGAGGCTAAAGCAAGCCAAGTTAAAGACAGAGGATGAAATCAAGGCAGTTGCAAAAAGAGAAACTACAAAGCATGCCAGAATCTGACTGAAACAGACCCCGAATGCAGGAAAGTGAGAGAGATCCAAAGTTCTGTTCAGCAACTCACCAGTCGGAGATCTTTGCAATAGAGTTTGGTGAACCACTGGTTATATGCCAGGGCAGCCACTATCACAGCAAGATCCCTGTAGGGCACAATGGAAGCAGTACTGAGTTATGCCATCACAGAACCTAAAGCTGAAGCCATAAGGCTCTCCACCATTTCTCACCTGCCCTCCAGGTGGCTGAAATCCAGCAAGTTGAATTCCCTGTTATCCTGCGAGTGGTAAATGGTGTCCACATCCTATAGAGAAAAAAGTGGCTCTTAGTTCTTCTGCAGGGATCGCCCTCTTCCTCACTCTACTATGATGTCACTTGGACTTGTGAAGGTTGAAAACAATCAGAAACTGAACTGTGACTCTTTAGACTCCAATTGCTACAAAAAATACTGTTTCCCTGAGAAGGGCTACCTCTAAAGCAGTGGTCTCAAACACGTGGCCCGGGGGCCACATGCGGCCCACCAGGTACTATTTTGAGGCCCTCGGCATGTTTATCATAATCATAAAAGTAAAATAAAACAGTTTCTTGATCATATGTCTCTTTAGCTATAAATGACAATATTATTATTAAGACTTAGCCAAAAGGTAGGATTTATAAACTATAAAGAGTTTTACCTCATGCAAATCGTCATTTCTTTAATAAGACATTAACTATTTTTTTCTGAGGCCCTCCAAATACCTACAAATCCAAAATGTGGCCCTGCAAAGGGTTTGAGTTTGAGACCACTGCTCTAAAGGGTCAGCTGGCATTGTTTCTGTAAGGGCAGATGCTAGGGAACATGCCAAAAGAGATCACATCTATCCCTATCAACCCCTGGACTCACTAGGGATGAGTCAGGGTCCCGTGTGGGAGTACCAGATCAGACTGAACCTCTACTATGTAAAAGGGTAGTTTCAGCGGGTAGGAGATCTTTTCTACATTTTACCTCCAAGTTGGGGATGGAGAAGGAAGGAAGGGGAGTCCACTAGACCACAGGGGATCAGTGGTCCTCTTGAGGGCCTCCAATTCACACCAGTGGGCCCTATCATTTCCTCCACATGAAGGGGCATTTTTTTCCTCATGTTTTGCCACAGCTCAGACCAAAGTACCCTGACTGTATAACACATGTGAAATTTCTCACAAAGTTTAATTAAGGATGTAAATGAGCCAAGAGCTCATTTTGCAAAAATGGGTACTGATTGTGGCAGCCTAATGTGGCTAGAAGTATGCATGGGCTCTTATAAGGCATGCACAATTAACAAAATAAAAAGAAATGCGTGGGCTGGATTTGCAAATCTAGGCCTCTTAGTTGGATTTCAGAGTTTGAGGTCCACAGACAAAACCAGACAGCAGATCCCTGAGAGCTGGGGGAAAGTAGCAAGGAAGTAGCGATCATAAAGATGGGAGATCCACAAGAGGAGCAGCACATAAGAACATAAGAATTGCCGCTGCTGGGTCAGACCTGTGGTCCATCATGCCCAGCAGTCCGCTCACGCAGCGGCCCTCTGGTCTAAGACCAGCACCCTAACTGAGACTAGCCCTATCAGCATATGTCCTTGTTCAGCAGGAACTTGTCTAACTTTGTCTTGAATCCCTGGAGGGTGTTTTCCCCCATGACAGACTCCGGAAGAGCGTTCCAGCTTTCTACCACTCTCTGGGTGAAGAAGAACTTCCTTACGTTTGTACGGAATCTATCCCCTTGCAACTTTAGAGAGTGCCCTCTTGTTCTCCCTACCTTGGAGAGGGTGAACAACCTGTCCTTATCTGCTAAGTCTATTCCCTTCAGTACTCCTCTTTGGCCAGGGTATGTGATGCCTTCCAAGTTCGCCCATGCCTAAATGCAAACACTAGGTGCAAATTAGAGGTGCTTACAGACCTTATAAGTAATTTTTCAAAGAAAACTACCTGGGTAGCAAGCCTCTGAAAATGAATGACAAGGTCCGTGAACACAAAAGTATCTGTGCAGTTTGTAGCACAATGAGATGTCGATAATAGCCCCTGTTTGTCGATTGAACTTTAACAACAACGACATTCTCTTTTTCACTCTCAGTCCCTTGCTGCAAGGAATAGTACTAGGCTGCCTACACCCAGAGATGGTTGCACACTGCTTCTGACCTCCTTGAACTGTGAATCTCCTCAGACAGGAAGTGGTAGTGTCAGGCCTTCTCATTTCAGACTTACCCACTGCACCTCCTCACGGCAGCACATACCGTTGTAGTCACACAGTGCTGCATAGGTCTCTGAGAATCCACCTACAGGGAGAAGAAGAGTAAACATTGATGGTTTGCAGAGTCATCTCTTTATACATCACTTGTTTACACAGAACAATGATGGAAATCACTGGAGCAGTGGTGCACCGAGGGTGAGAGGCACCCGGGGTGGTGGTGGTGGTACCCCCCCTCGTCCGCTCCTTCCTTGCACCCTCCTGTCGCGTGTGCACCTTCCCTTCCCCTGTACCTCTTTGATGTTTGCAGCGTGAGCAGCAACCCCTAACCTGCTGCTCGCACCAGCATCGTCTCTTCCTCTGACGTCATTTCCTGGGCACGGGTTCAGGAAGTGACGTCAGAAGAGCCAACGGTGGTGCAAGCAGAAGGTTGGGGTTACTGCTCATGCCATGAATGTTAAAAAGGTATGGGGGAAGGGAAGTGGCATGCAGTAATGGGGGGGGGGGGTGAAGAAGGAGGGGGAATACAGTGGAGGATGGGTGCTGGCTCCCCCACCAAGAGGATACCCGTGGAACTGAACAAGAGCAATGGAGGGACTGGAACACTGACAGACAGGAAGGTTTAGTTAATGCTGTGATTAAGGAATGTGCAAAGGTGCTTATTCAAGGATGGGAGGGAGGTAAGCTCAGCACATTGGTCTAGAGCAGTGTTCTCAAACATACAACCCGCCACGTACTATTTTGAGGCCCTCTGTATTTTTATCATAATCACAAAAGTAAAATAAAACAGTTTCTTGTTCATATGTCTCTTTAAGAACATAAGCAATGCCTCCACTGGGTCAGACCTGAGGTCCATCGTGCCCAGCAGTCCGCTCACGCGGCAGCCCAACAGGTCCAGGACCGGTGCAGTAATCCTCTATCTATACCCCTGTATCCTCTTTTCCAGCAGGAAATTGTCCAATCCCTTCTTGAACCCCAGTACTGTACTCTGTCCTATTACGCCCAAAAGGAAAGATTTATAAACTATAAAGAGTTTTACTTCATGCAAAATTGTTATTTCTTTAACAAAACATTAACTATTTTTTTTTTCTGAGGCCCTCCAAATACATACAAATCCAAAATATGGCCCTCCAAAGGGTTTGAGTTTGAGACCACTGGTCTAGAGTATGATGATACAACTGTTCTCTTACCACAGACATAGTGACCAGAGGAAGTAGAGCTCTCTGAGCTAGGTGAGGGGTTCCTGGTGCTCTCAGGAGTGTCAGGGGTTCGGCGTCGGATTGAACATCTGAGAAGAAAAGTAAGGTAGAAAGAGCAAGATTGTGAAATAAGCAAAGAGGAGGCTAACTTGGTGGCTCGTTGCCAAAACTCTGCACTGTCATTTATAAGGACTCAGGTTCAGTTCCCTGGTCAGATCTGCAGAGACAGAAATCATTTATACTGGTTGTGAAGCAAATTAATTACAGGTCTCTGACCATCCTTTTAACAAAATAGAAACATGAAACCTGTAAAAAATTTTCAGTTCAACTTCTCATATTAGCAAAGTTCCTCAATGTCCACATATCGCAATTTTTTTCTTTCTACACCAAAGCCATCAGAAGCGACACTCTTTTGTGCATACAACTCATCTGGGGCAGCCTCCTTGGAGCGGCTGGGGCACGGGCAGTGTGTCTGGGAGGGAATGCATGGATGGGAGAACATCGCAGGGGAGGAGACATAGGCATCCTGGGACTGTCTGCCAAGTCTCTTTCCCGAAGAAGCCCTTTCTGGAAACGTCAATCGCTCCTCCTAAACTTACTTGCTCCACTTCATCACTGACGCTGAAACCGTGGATTGAAGACAAAGTTTTATTTTATTTATTTTTCTTTCCAGCTTATGATTTATCTTTAATCTTATCTATTGTTTTGCCTTTTGTCTTTGTTTTGTTCTATTTCTATCATTTAAATTTCTCCAGAATTCTACTGTTCAACGGCTCCCCCTTCTGCTTCTATTCCTTTCTCTCCTCTCTTCTACCTTCCAAAGTATTTAGATCAATGCTGTCTTGTTAAAATGTTTATTTTATTTTTATTTTTCCTCTAACTCTACTTTTCACTTCTCTATTACCCTCCAGGTACGTTAGATAGATTGTGAGCCCACCGGGCCAGAGAGGGAAAAATGCTTGAGTACCTGGTTGTAAAAACCGCTTAGATAACCTTGATAGGCGGTATATAAAAATCCTAATAATAAACTTGAAACAGCGGCCAACAAATTATTTTCAAATCTGTGTTGTATACACAAAAGAGTGCCGCTTCTGATGGCTTTGGTTTAGAAAGAAAAAAATTGCGATATGTGGATATTGAGGAACTTTGCTAATATGAGAAGTTGAACTGAGAATTTTTTACAGGTTTCATGTTTCTATTTTGTTAAAAGGGAGACAGAAATCATAGCATCTGAGGAAAGGCCTTGTAGTCATTCTGCAATGGTGACACCTAGTGGTTGGATTTAGGTCCCATGATTGCAGGGTTCCAGATGTTATCTACTGACTTTATACCAGGGCTCCAACTGTCATTACGATGACTGAACTAATATAAGTTGGAAAGGGGGGGAAAAAACAGAGAAATGAGGAAAATACTTACACTGAAGCTGGACTGGGAAAAATCTTGGATAGGGCAAGATTCACATAACTGATGACTTGATCAACGCTCTCTGGTGATGGCAATGTCAGGGAATAACTCTGCTTCTCTGTGTCAACCAGAATCTAAGAGTATAAAAGTTAATAGAAGCATAGCTGGAGAGAGGTGACACGATTAGTCTAACAGAGATAAAATCAAGCAACATCTTGCAAAGGATTCCCTAAGTTGATTGCTAAATCACCCAGCAAAAGCAGGAGATAGACATCAAACAAGGGCTCATAGATAGACAGACACATGAAAGAGGAATACATCTCACTGGTAATTCCAGAGTGGTCTGGTACCACTGAATGGAGGGGATGCTGGACTGTGAGTACGACTTAGCTCCGTATTCAGTTTACAGAACCCAAAATGATTTGGGATAAACTGAACCCTTAATTATTTTTTCTCAATCTGTTGGTGAATCTAATTTGAGTCTGGGATTCAGAAGCTTAGCCAGAGAGAAAGAGAAGAAGCTCAGGGTGCAGATGAACAGACTCTGCATGCACTTGCACTCACTTGGGTCTTGCTGAGGACACTTATGCTCCGGATTTCTAGGACATTAAAAGAGCTCTCTACCTATAACAGAGAGAAAATAAACTGGTGACTGCTGAGCCAGAACATCTTGTCCAATGCCAGAGTGCAGGTATCTAGGGGAAGCAAAAGGCAGGAAGATAAGGTTGGGTAGGGTATCACCTGACACTAAGTAACATTGCTATGTTGCCCTATTCTCTCAACAGTCAAGGATGTACGAGAGAGAATGGAAGGGATCATCTGTCTCCCAACTGACCCCTTCAGAAAAAGGATCTGGACTAATAATGGTGTCAGTCATATGCATTGCTGCCCAGTTCCATAGAGGAACTCCATCCCAGACCAAATCACACTCAGCAGGGTACCTGAGGGCTACTAGTGTCTCTCAGCTTTGTTTTCATCAGCAAATAGCATTGTTTTGCCAGAAACCACCTGAACAGCCGCCTTCTAAGCTACAGGCCAGAGTTGCTGGAGTGCTTGATGGCCGACTCTAGCCCTTGGCCTAGACATGGACCCGTTGGTCACCCCCACAAGTAGATATCAAGCAAACAAACAGTGGAGATATCCAAAGACACTGGTATGCTCTGTTTGCTGCTGCTGAGAATAAACACTTTCTTTAAATATTGAAGAGTGCCTTTTTTATATACTGATGTTCCCATCAGTGACATATTGTGCTCTGCATTACCAAGTGTGGGATTCTAGAAGACTCCTGAGGCAGGCCTTGTTGGCCGAAATACATGCGTGTCGAGTCATTGGATCAAAAAAGCAGAGTTATTGAATTAATCAAGCATACCAGTGTCTTTGGACATCTCCACTATTTGTTTGCCCGTTGGTACTCAACCAGGACCACTGTCATTACTTCAGCTCCCCTGCCCAGATCTCAGCTCTCCTCTCAGCCTAACAGGTTCAGCTCTATAATGCAAAATAAACAGGAAGGGAACTCCATTTCCATTTCTTGACAGAGACATCTTGCCAGAGTTGCCTGCTCAGGCTCTGTCCAGCTGAAAGAGAAAGCAGACTTGAGACACTAAGCTACTGAAGTTACCTTATATATCATAACTGAGCAGCCAAAGTGAAACCACACTCCAGCATCATTGCTCTTTTTCATGAGCAATGATTTGCATAGACAAAATTTAGCCAAGAGAAAAACTGAATTTGAAAACTCAATTAGCTGAAGAAACCTTTTGAACATGGACCTCTTTAAGCTTTTTTCTTATAGGCACAGAATGGAAAACATTAGTAAATGTGGTCCTTATATAATTCTTTGATACAGAAAACATTTTTTTTAAATGGGAAGCCAACATAGTATAACATGTAATAAAGTAACTCACCTTTGCTGGAACCTTCAGCAAGAAAATGTAAACCCGCCATGTTGTCAGAGCCTATAAGTCAATGAAAACCAGTCAGGGGCCTGGACACAGAAATTGCATACGACTCACAGGTCAAACTCAGTCATGTGAGCTATAATGTCATGAGCAAGGGAACCACAAAACCAGCTCACAGTGTAAAATTTCTTATAATCCAAACTTGGGTTGCCAGAAACAAAGAACAATTGCTGTAAAAGGGAGAACAACAATCCGTAGGAAGACAATTTGTGGAACAACAATTGGTAAGGCAACAACTGGTAGGATGACAATTACCGTAGTAGTGGTTAAAGTGGCTTATGGGCCTGGGTCTTCCTCTCTATGGTTCATTAGCCCACCCGCTAGACTACTTACCTCTGTGCAGCTCTACTAGGCCAGGTACTGATGTCCTGGAGGCAGGTATGTATGTTTCTATGACGGTGTGGGGGGGGAGGGTCTGTACTTTGTGTTTGCAGTGGTTATCTGGTCACTTTGGATAGCTTCTGGGCACTTAGACATGTTTTTAGATGGCCTAAGTCACAATGTATAAGTTTCGTCCAGGCAGCCTCGTAAAACTTTCGATTATCCCTGCAGTACGACTAAGTCTAGGTCGGCCCACATCCTATCCTAACCACTCCTTCAAAAACGCCCCTTTCAGATCTGGGCGCCCAGCGGGATTCAGAGGCCTAAAAAGTCTCTGGATATGTCTAAAAATCCATTTTGATTATCGGCACCTGGGTGACCTGTCTTTTAGGTCATCCAAGTGCCAATTTGGGTGGGTTTTTAGACATACGGTAAAACCTTGGTTTGCGAGCATAATTCGTTCCAGGCCAGAGCACGTTACAGGGCTTCAAAGAAGGTTTGGATAGATTCCTAGAGGATAAAGGGATTGAGGGGTACAGATAGGAGTTGAGGTAGGTTATAGGAATAGTCAGGGACCACTGCACAGGTGATAGGCCTGAAGGGCCGCTGCGGGATGGACCTCTGGTCTGACCCAGTGGAGGCAAATTCTTATGTTCTTAACATGCATGTAATCCAAAGCACTCGTATATCAAAGCAAATTTTCCCATAGGAAATAATGGAAACTCAGACGATTCGTTCCATAACCCCAAAACTTTAATACAAAATACTATACGTACTCGTATTGGAAGACCTTGCTCGTTTAGAACAGTCACTACACTCCCGCAGCGTCAGAGAGAGAAGAACCATTGGTTCAGTTGTGATGACGTGACGCGTGTATACTGTATGTACTCGTATTGCAAGTCTTTGCTTGTTTAGAACAGTCGCTACACTCTTGCAGCTTCAGAGAGTGGAGAACCTTCGGCTCAGTTGTGTTGTGTGTATACTGTGTGTACCTGTATTGCAAGACATTGCTTGTATATCAAGTTAAAATTTAATAAAATGTTTTGTTTGTCTTGCAAAACACTTGCAAACCAAGTTACTTGCAATCCAAGGTTTTACTGTATTTCTGTTTCGGTTATGAGTCCCCTAGTCTTTAATTCCTGCAATACAAAAGGACAGTGAAGCCAAAGATGCTTCCTCTGGAACTATGTTTACTCTGTTTTGATTGTTATCTGCCCCTAAATTACTTTTACTAACACTAAAGCACAGGAACATTGAAAAAATTATTTTAAAGAGCTGGCATCTTGGAAGCAGAAACAGCCATATGAGGAAATAATCCATGCAGTGATGGGGGAGGGGGATAGACAGAAATAGAGAAAAATGAACAGAGAATACAAGAAAAAGAGGAACAGAAACCAAGTGCCACAGAGCGAAAGCCAACAAAAAGAAAACCAAGAGAGAAAGAAAGATGCAGAGCCACTTGACCTTCTAAAGCTCAGCCATATCCTAGAAGCAGGCAGAATTAACAGAAAGCACCACAGAGTATCTGTGTATCTGACATTCTGTATACCCACTGGCACTCCCAGAACTGCACGTCCTTTTGTGGAAAATTCTCAGTTCTAAGGCATTGGTATGATGGAAGGACAGCTGCTGAGACCTGTCTGTGACTGATCCATGAAAGCAAGAAATAGCATGAGTGAGAGGACGCTAGGCTGGCATGAGGAGAGAGGTAACAGAAAGGAATTCTGAGTGAAAGGGTCAAAAGCAGTCTACTCCCATTGGCTCTTCTAGGGCACAAAAGATGGTACTCTAGGAATAAAAGACAGAGAAACAGTCCCTCTCAATGAAAGGCAGAGAGAGCTCTGAAAGAAAACAGCCAATTTCAGTGTGAGACAGAAGGAAAACTGTCATTGACAAAAAAAGGAGGGAGCTGGCCTCAATGCACAGTATAATAGTGAGAGGAACTCCAGGGGGCAGGAAGGATGGAGATAGTTCCCTTCCAGCTCGGAGCAGGTAGGACTGGAGATGGGGAGAGATACTGCAGTATAACAAAGCCTCCAGGTCACTTTCAGGGTTCATAAATGCTTGTCACGTCAGTATTCATGCATCACTCTTCATTCCAACTCCCTGTCAAACGGAAGTGAGGTCTAGAGATGATCAGCTGGAGGGCCAGGTAGAGAGCTCCTCAGCATGTCTAACCTAAAAGAATCATCTCATCTTCCTTAAAATGTTCTGAAATCACACAGAAAAATGCATACCAAAACATGTGCCATCCTATTGTCATACAAGGCCGTACACTCAAACACACTCATCTCTTGTCTATATCCAGACAAAAAAAAAAAATCAAAACAAAAACCCATCAAAGGAAAGCAAGCACATCAGGGCTAAATGGAATGGATAGAGCTCCGCCCTGCTCCCTTCTTCAGCAATGTTCTCAGATGCATTAGTAATTCCCACTGCACACTTCCTATTGTACACTGCCTTCCTCTCTCATTCTCTCTGCCTGCTTCTGACCCATTTAAAGCACTGCCAGGCTCACTCTCAAGGGCTCCAGGGTACATGCTCAAAAAAGGCACATGTCTAAGTCCTACATTTACCCATAAGCCTAGATACTTTTCATTTTTAAAACAAGATTTCATTTTTCAACGAAGCAATTGGTCACTCACCAGCACTCTGTCTTCAAACTTCTTGGACTTGGTTTCTAATTTGACCCGGTGCTGAGGATGCGTGCCTGATCTGTTGAGGAATCTCTTCATACTGTCTGGAGGAGAGAGGAGAGCCATCACCGACCCCTCAGGACAATGAGAACGTGAGCAACACAATGAGATAACCAAACCAACAAACAGATGGCATGGTGGCCCACCTAGTCTGACACAGAGTACGGTAATCTCATTTATGTACGAAAACAGCAAGGCAAATGGTCCACTTGATCCAATGTGGACTGTAAAACAATTGTAGTCTTTGCTATATATAGAAAGTCCCAGAATCAGCCCCAATAAAGCACAAGTGCCCCAAACACACACATTCTTTGAGAGAGGCACAATAGTCCATGCAAGAAATTTTATGACAGGTCGCCTCGGTTTGGAAGTGGCCAATTAAAGGGTACCTAACATTGCACTAAGGCATTGTTTTACAAGGGAAAGGGATTGAAACTCATATACTGCCTTTTTGTAGGTTCACAACCACATTGAAAGTGGATACATGGAACGTGCTACCGGAGGATGTGATAAGCAGGAGCATGCTACAGGGCTTCAAAGAAGGTTTGGATAGGTACCTGGAGGACAAAGGGATGGAGGGGTACAGATAGGAGTAGAGGTAGGTTATAGGGATAGGATTAGAGGTAAGTTACAAAATTAGTCGGGGACCACTGTTCAGGCAATAAGCCTGATGGGCCGCCGCGGGAGCGGACTGCTGGCCAAGATGGACCTCTGGTCTGTCTCAGCGGAGGCAACTTCTTATGTTCTTATGAAAGCATTTTCTCTATCTGTCCCGATGGGCTCACAGTCTATCTAATGCAGTGTTCCTCAACTCGGTCCTGGAGTACCCCCTTGCCAGTTAGGTTTCCAGGATATCCACAATGAATATGCATACACTTGATTTGCATATACTGTCTCCATTATATGCAAATTTCTTTCATGCATATTTATTGTGGATATCCTGAAAACCTGGCCAGCAAGGGGTACTCCAGGACTAAGTAGAGAAACACTGATCTAATGCACCTGAGGTAACATCTGAGTGCTTCAGCAGGCTTTTGGGGGTGCGAAGATGTTGACGTTGCCTCTGTTTTGATGCCTCCAGCTTGGTCTGAACTTTTCCTGTATTTCTACTGGAGTTCTGTTTCTCGGATGTTTTGTGATTTTAGAATCTATTCTAAACCGCTCTGACCTGTAAAGCTAAGCAGTATAGTGAGTTCTCTAATAAACATATTTTCAGACAGCACTAAATTGGTACTTCCCCAGGAAAACATCTTTCGGAAACGGTCCTGAGGCAATTTTATAAGGTCTCTCTTGAGCAGCAGGGAAAGAATGGCCATACTTAACCTTTGGAAAATGAGACCACAGAAACTACTCACACACACACAATCTTCCTGGTTTGTTATGTAGAAAATGAACATATTTACGGTATATACACCAAGAAAACACCTCCACTTAAGTTTGATAAACATGGAAGATTGTATGCATTGTATGTTTGAGATATAGCTATTTCTGGCTTATCTGCAGAAATGCTTTTTCAAATTAACATCAATATGTCCTGATTTCTGTATGCAGAATCTTAAGTATTTAAGCTGGCATTAAGAGGAAATGAGCACTTTTGTAAATTTATGCTCCTGAGTGGAACAGGAAGATAACTCCTGACACGGTTAATTTTCCTCAGGACTAAGGAACAAGTTGACATTTTCTAGATAAAATTTAGCAGTACAATCACGGCCATAAATGCCAGACCCCCAAACCCTCAGAAGTCTGAACTGATTTTATATTTAGTTGTTTATTCTGTTTTGTATACCGTTCTCCCGGGGGAGCTCAGAACAGTTTACATGACAGCAGATAAAGGCCTAATGGCCCATCCAGTCTGCCCTTCCCCAACATTCATTATCTTCTCTTCTCCCTAAGAGATACCACACGCCTGTCCAGTGCTATCTTGGAATCAGATAGTCTTCGTCTTCACCACCTCCACTGGAAGACCATTTCATGCATCTACCACCCTTTCTGTAAAGAAGTATTTTCTTCCATTACTCCTGAGCCTATCACCTCTTAACTTCACCCTATGCCATTCATGTACTGAAGCATTTTTTCCCTGTCTGTCCCGGCGGGCTCACATTGTATCTAATGGGGGGATTAAGTGGCTTGTCCATAAAAAATTAGCACCAACTAGTGCAGCGCTAAGCATAGGGTTACCAGAGGTCCGGATTTCCCGGACGGCTTTACAAAACCCGTGCATGTGATGTCATCGCATTGCATCTGCGCTGATGCCCTCCTGCCTGATGAGAGCAGGAAGCCGGGGTGGGTCTGGGGCGGGATCAGGGGAGCGGGACTATCTGGTAATCCTAGCTAAGCACAACTTATAGCATCATAACTTTTAGGCCAAAGAAAACCTGGCCTAAATGCCTATACCTAAGTTATTCACGAATTGGAGCATAAGCTAAAAATCTGTGCATAACTTAAAAGATTGCTAGTAATCTGCCCTTTTCGATTCACGCACTGGACATGATGCATTAATATTTTGTGCTATGCGCCTACTTTCAATTGACTCCATTTAGTGTCAATTATGAGGCCTTAATTGCCAATTATTAGTGTCGAATAGGCCTATTAATCAAGCTGTGTGCGAATATTGGCTAGGTGCACCTATGCACATGCACAACTTCAGGTGACATCTGCAGAATTTGGGGGTAAACGAGTACACATTCGTAGTTTTACTGAAATACAAATCCCTCCAGGGAGGACCTGCAATTAAACTTCATTTTACCTTCTGAATTAAGCAATGTATGATAAATATTAAGCAGAAAGGGGAGGTACCTTCACCTTTCCAGAAAGAAAAAAGCACAGTACACATATACATAGTAAATGACAGCAGATAAAGACCTAATTACAGGCTTTATAATTTCATGATTAAATTAAAATGTAGGGTTTTTGGTTATTTCTAGGCCATAGTCCTTAGAAGTCGACCCAGTACTGTCCTTAGGTTCCAACTACTGGAGTTGCCGTTGAAGCTCACTCTAAAGTTTAGCCTATCCAAACCATCTCCTTTGCGGGATTCAGACCATAACATTTGCCCATTCAGATTCTAATTCGACACACTCTGTGTTCAGCCCATGATTTTTTAAATTCCATCACCATTTTCCTCTCTACCACCTTTCTTGGAAGGGCATTCCAGGCGTCCACCACCCTCTCCTTTTAAAAGAATTTCGTAACTACCACCCTTCATCCTCAAGGAGATTAGATATGAACCAAGAAGGTGAGCACTGAGCAGGAGCTGGGACCCATGAGTTCTATTCACGGCTCTGGCACTCTGACTTTGGAAGAACCAATTTGCCCCCTTCTATCTCAACTTATCAAAGGGTAATTATATTTTACACACACTTCACCCAATCTATCTCATGCATATTCACCATAGATTTATGGAATTCCCTTCCTCAGTTCCTTCGCGACGAACTTCAATTACTCAAATTCAAGACTGAGCTTAAAACTTTCCTATTTCAAGATGCCTATGATAAATCATAATTTAACCATTATTTTTTTTTTTTTTACATCATTCTTAGCCTTATTCTCATCAACCATGCACCCCTACCCTTTTCGTTCCATCCCTTCCCCTCTATCTCATTTCTTCTAAATTATGTAACTTTTCCCATCCCCCCCATTTTATCCTCACTTTCCAGTTTGTCTGTGTATGTCATTTACATTTAATTTATTCACTTTCGTGCACTTACTATTATCTCTTTCTAGTTTCTTCTTTTTTTAATTCTACTGTTAACCGGTCAGATATTTGTTTTATGATCGGGATATTAAAAACTAATAAACTTGGAAACTTGGTCTTCCTTTGTTGATAGTGAATATATTAAGTAAATATACTTGGAGGCAATAAAATCATATATATATACACCTCTTCCCCAAATCAATTTTTCTTCCGGACCTCAGCGATACCACTCAACCACTTAACAATAGCCCGCTAACAATAGATTTTGATTTCAGAAATATAGGGAGTCAGATGACAAAGGACAGCTCTGGAGAGGATCCATGGAAAAGCTTTGGGCGAAACATGTTGGATCTAGCTCTCCCAGATCATACCATGGAAAGAATCTTTCCACTCTATACATAAAAATGCCCTTTACTCCCATCCATTTTGATGGACTCTTAAATTATTGATTCATATAACTAATATTGCATCTAACCTAGATGGGCAGTTTATATTAAATTATCTACTAAATGGAAAAATTATTATCACTTGCTATTTTTATTTCATTGAGTTCTACTACATCAGTCCAAAAGCTGTAGATTATGCCTTCTGCTAGTCAATGTGAATAACCCACAGCTTCTGGACTGATCTGGTAAGTGCGATAAGAAATAAATGTTTAAAAATAATAACTGTGCATTTAAATCATTTTAAAAAATGCTGTGTATTTAGATGGGAAGTAGTTAATTGTTAGAGAAACCCATCTGTGGGATTATTTTTTCGATCTCAAATCCAGCATTAATACCTAAAGATTACACTTTTGCATGAGCAGCATTGTACAACTGAGGCAGCGAAAGGCAGAAGTCAGAAATATAAAGTACGGTACTATTCAGCATAACTTGGTTTCTTTGTAAAATAAAACAGTGCTATGGACATATATCCCCCCCACACACACACTTTTACAAAACCGCGAAAGTGATTTTTAGCACAGGCCAGCACGCTGCTGGCTCTGCGCTGCTCCCGACACTCATAGAGTTCATATGAGCGTTGGGAGCAGCGCAGAGCATTCAGCTCACCGGCCTGCGCTAAAAACCATTTCCACGGTTTTGTAAAAGGGGGGATAGTAAGGAACAAGACAAGTTCTGCAGTAGTTTCCACTACTGACACTTTGCCTATCCAAAATGAATCTGATTGGTTACTTCCTTGAGGCGATTCTTCTATTGTACAGACCAAATGATAGACTATAAGGTATTAAGAGAAGTAAGGTTAACAGTTCACCAATGTTTAATGTTTAAAAGCACTTGATATACTGCTCCAAAACATCAAAACATTAGGGCAGTTCAGGAGGTAGCACTGTAGAATTGCCATGGTAGGTCAGACCAAAGGTCCATCTAGGCCAGTATCCCATTTCCAACCGTGCGGTCTCCAGAATTGTACACAATATTCTAAATGAAGTCTCACCAGAGTCTTATGAAGGGCCATCAATACCTCTTTTTTCCTACTGACCATTTCTCTCCCTTTGCATCCAAGCATCCTTCTGGATTTTGCCGTCACCTTTTCAACCTGTTTGGCCATCTTAAGATCATCACTTAGTCTTGCTCCTCTTTCGTGCACAAAAGTTCTTCACCCTCTAAACCAGGGTCCCCAAAGTCCCTCCTTGAGGGCCGAATCCAGTTGGGTTTTCAGGATTTCCCCAACAAATATGCATTGAAAGCAGCGCATGCACATAGATCTCATGCATATTCATTGGGGAAATCCTGAAAACCCAACTGGATTCGGCCCTCAAGGAGGGACTTTGGGGACCCCTGCTCTAAACTGTACTGTTCCATCAGCTTTCTACAGCCAAAATGTATGACCTTGCATTTCTTAGCATTAAATCTTAGCTGCTAAATTTCAGACCATTTCTCAAACTTCACTATGTCCTTCTTCATGATTTCCTTACCCTCAGAGTGTCTACTCTATTGCAGATTTTGTTATCATCCGCAAAGAGACAAATCTTACCCGACAGCCCTTCAGCAATATTGTTTACAAAAATGTTAAAAAGAAAAGGCCCAAGAACAGAACCTCGAAGCACACCACTGGTAACATCCCTTGCCTCAGAGCGATCTCCATTGACCACTACCCTCTGTTGCCTTCCACGCAACCAGTTCTTGACCCAGTCCATCACCTTGGAGCCCATCCCGAGGGCACTCAGTTTATTGATTAGATGCCTATGTGGAACACTGTCAAAGGCTTTGCTAAAATCTAAATACACCACATCTAGCACTCTCCCTCTATCCAATTCTCTGGTCACCCAGTCACAGAAATTGATCAGATTTGTCTGACAAGACTTGCCTCTAGTGAATCCATGTTGCCTCGGGTCCTGTAATCCACTGGATTCCAGAAACATCACTATTTTCTGTTTTAAATGCATTTCCATTAATTTACTTACCACAGAAGTCAATCTTACTGGCCTGTAGTTCTCTACTTCTTTCTTACTTCCACTTTTATAGAGAGGGACCACATCTGTCCTTCTCCAATTCTCCGGTACCACTCCTGACTCTAATGAAGCACTGAAAAGGTGAGCCCTAAGTTCCTTCAATACCCTCGGATGTACACCATCCGGCCCCATCGCTTTATCCACCTTTAGTTTAGTGAGCTCCTCACGAACATAATTCTCTGAAAATTGATCAAACTTGACATCTCCAGCCCTATTTGCTTTTGTTTTCTGTGGTCTCGCTCCTAGTGGTTCAGCTGTGAACACAAAACAGAAATATTTGTTAAGCAATTCAGCCTTCTCTTCAGCTTCTACATATTCCTCCCCTTCACCTGAGTTTCACAATGCCACTTTTGCACTTCCTCCTATCACTAATATATCTAAAAAATATCTTGTCCCCGCCGTTTTATTGTCTGCTATTTTTTCTTCTATTTTCATCTTTGCTTTCCTGCCTACTGGACCAGCCACTCTTAACTTTTCCAGATATTTTTGCCTGTCTTCTTTCTGCAATCTTTTGTAGCTTATGAAAGCATTAGTATATAATGTTTTCCAGACACTGCGCCTTATTCTCATTTGTGTAAAGGTATTTAGTGATTCACTTACCTGAGCTTTTACTTACCTGGAAGCTTTGATCATCCTGCCCCAATGATTCTAGTTTAAAGCCCTCTTCAGCAGGTTAGCCAGTCTGCTGCCGAAGACATTTCTTCCCTTCTTTGACAGATGCACACCATCCCTACTCAGAAAACCTTGGAAAATCATCCCATGATAAAGGAAGTTAAAACGCTTTTGAAGACACCATCAGCACAGCCAGGAATTCATCTCCAGGATGCTTCTCTGCCCTGGCCTTTACCCTTGACAGGGAGGATCGATGAGAACACCACCTGTACATCTGACTGCTTCACCTTCTCTCCCAGAGCCACAAAGTCACTTTGGATACGTTTGGAGGGGTACTTTGCAGAATCATTAGTGCAACATGGATGAGTAGCATTGAATAATAGGCATTAGGCTTGATGAGTCTCGGCAAGCTCTCCGAAACATCTTGGATTTTGGCAACAGGCATACAACACACCTTTCAGGACATCATGGCTGGTCTGCAGATGGACACCTTTGTACCCCTCAGAAGGGAATCACCAACCCCCACTACCTTTCACTTTCTAGTGGTTATGGATCCCTCAAACTTTGGGGATTTAAAGCTTTTGTCCTTTCTCTCCCCAGTTTGCTCTCATCTCCTCAACTTATGTTCTAGAATAACTACAATGAATGAGATAGATTTGCATGCACTGCCTCTGTGGTATGCAAATCTATCTCATGTATATTCATTGTGAGCATCCTGAAAACCCAACAATCTGGGTGTGCCCTGAGGCTTCTCATCTCAAAATCTCCAGCTTGGAACTGGCTAACTTGACATCTCTGGATACTATTCCCAATAAAACTTTGCTTTTCTTTATTTCTAGAAGAGTTCACAACCTAAAATCCAGTACTTTTTGTCTTGTAGTATAAAAGACTTCAGAAAAAATGCTCTCCAAGGACAATACTGCCCTCAGCCTTCTGCTACAGAGAACTCATCCGGCAGCACTTCAGCAAGATCAGGCCTAGTGTAACAGGACAAAGAGAAACACGGTGCAAGGGAAGAGCGTGACAATGAGGCAGAATGATACACACCCTGCAGCTTTTTAGGGTTCCGCTAAGAGAATAAATGAACACATACATTACTGTTCCAAGATATAAAAGTACGTACATACACTGACTCTGCAGCTCTTTATGAATGTAGTCTATTAGAATAGGATGAAAAGTAAATACTCACCCTGCACTAATTTACTGGGATAGGAGGTTGTTACAGCCATGGGCCGAGACCCAGGGAAGCCAGGGTTCAAATCCTGCCTCTGCTATTCCCTAGGCAAATCAACTTATGACCCCCTTGCTCCAGGTACCCATAGATTGTAATCTCTCTGGCCCAAGGACCTGAATACTTATCAGTGCTGCATACGATAAAATACGATAAGTATTGTTAATAATGCATGTTTAGGTGCATCAGACACTCATGCTTCAGTTCTTCAGAATCTGTCTGGGCTGATGTATAAGAAGCAAAGGTTAGATATGCATCCACGCACCAGATAACTCTTTATATGATGAGAAATAATGCACATGTGGATAGACAGTTTGTAGCTCTTCCCTGATATATGGGGCTGATCTAAGTGAATAAGGAGAAGCAAGAGATACTCACCCTGCAGCTCTTTAGGGATGTCTGGGCTGGGCTTGGCCATGGCTGGTGCAGCAGGGTAGCCGCTTCCAGGACGATGCTGCACATGCTAAAGCTCCCTCTCTGTCCAGGGGAGCTGGAGTTTCCTTCCTCTCCCAGAGTATTTCCCCCCCCCCTCCCCACCTCCCTCGAATGCTGCTGACAGGATCTGGAAGCCTCGTTGCTATCCCCTGGGTACCACAGTGTGGGTGCCTTCTTCTCACTCCAACTTCTTGGACTCTTTCTCTTTAATTTCTGTTATGGTCGGCTCTTGGAGTCTCTCTCTTTCTGATGGTTCTGAAGACGGTCGCTCTTCCTTGCTCTACTCCTAGAAATTTCACTCCTTTCACTGTCCTTCCAAAAAGGATTTCCTCGTGTCCAGACTGTGTTGATATCTGACTGGTACAATTTGGGTTTCTTTCTTCTGTCTCCTCTAACTGTCCCAGGCACACCGTTTCTCCATTCTACTGCCCAAGGTGTGGTTCTTTCTTCTTTCTGTTAATAATAATGGGCAGAATGGCTAGTGTAACATGAGACAGTATTATCTCAAACAGCCATCTCTCAATGCCCTGGCTCAAAGGATGAGGTCTCTCTCCATGTCCTGGTTTAGAGGTGGAGATTTATCATTTTCTATTTCTGGGTGAGGAGAAGTAGCCTGAGAGGAATCAGTGAGTCCTTCCTGTCACATGTGCATCTCAATGTCTCAGTCTCTCCAGAGGGGCTCAGTAGGTGAGTAAGAGTCTCTTGCTCTCTGTGTTGCCTGGTCTCTAGAAGCGAAGGGATTTTGCTCTTTCTGTTGTCCCAATTCTAGGGGCTAAAGTCTCTTTCTCTGCACTCTAGTTTAGGAAGTGAAGGGATCTTTCTCTCTTTTCATTCCCGTCTTAAGGAGTGGTATGACCTCTCTTTTTCTACATGTCCCATTTCAGATGCAGAGATGAGATTTGCTGTCCCTTTGCAGAAAGGCAAGTATCCTCTGTGTCTTGTGCGCAGGGATGAAAGTGATATTCTCTATGTACAACTGCAGGAAGTGAACTTAGGCTTCCCTATGTGTCTCATCTACAGTGATGACAATGGGATACTCTCTCTAGGCCTTTTAGCCAGAGCTGAACTTTGTTTATTTATTTACTGCCTTTTTGAAGGAATTCACTCAAGGCGGTGTCTGGCTTTGCCCTGTCTCTGATGATGAAAGTAGGGTTGTCTTTTTGTGCCCAGCAGCAGGATGTGAAGGTGGGTTTCTCTCCGTGTCCCGTCTCAAGTGATGAAGGTGGGATTTTCTCTGTGTCCTGTTTCTGGAGGTGCTGGTAGGATTCTTTGTCAGTGCTGACGGTTGGCTTCTTTCTGTGTCCAGTCTCTAGTGATGAAGATGGGTTTCTCTCTGTGTCCACCTGCAGGAGATGACACTTGGTTTCTCTTTGTGTCCCGTCTCCACTGGTGCAGGTGGGATTCTTCCTCTGTGCTGACTGGTATCCCTCCGTGTCCTGTTTCCAGGGATGCAGGTGGGATTGTGTTGATGTCCTGTCTTCAGTGATGCAAGTGGGATTCTTCTCTGCCAGTGCTGACTGGTTTCTATGTCCCGTCACCAGTGAAGAAGGTGGGTTTTCTCTGTGTCCCGTTTCCAGTGGTGCAGGTGAGATTCTCTCTCTGCGCTGACGATTGTTTTCTCTCCGTGTCCTGTTTCCAGGGATGAAGGTGAGATTGTCTCCGTATCCTGTCTCCCGCGATGCAGGTGGGATTCTTCCTCTGTGCTGACTGGTTTCCCGTTTCCAGTTGTGCAGGTGGGATTCTCTCTGTTTACGCTCCCTGTCCTGTTTCCAGGGGTGAAGGTGAGATTGCCTCCATATCCTATCTCCCGTGATGCAGGTGGGATTCTTCCTCTGTGCTGACTGGTATCTCTCCGTGTCCTGTTTCCAGGGATGCAGGTGGGATTTTTCTCTCTCTGTGTCCCGTATCCAGTTGTGCAGGTGGGATTCTCTCTGCGTGCCGACGATTGTTTACGCTCCCTGTCCTGTTTCCAGGGATGAAGGTGAGATTGTCTCCGTATCCTGTGTCCCGCGATGCAGGTGGGATTCTTCCTCTGTGCTGACTGGTATCTCTCCGTGTCCTGTTTCCAGGGATGCAGGTGGGATTTTTCTCTCTCTGTGTCCCGTATCCAGTTGTGCAGGTGGGATTCTTCTCTGCCAGTGCTGACTGGTTTCTATGTCCCGTCACCAGTGAAGAAGGTGGGTTTTCTCCCTGTCCTGTTTCCAGGGGTGAAGGTGGGCTTGTCTTGGCGTCCCGTCTCCAGGGTTGCAGAGGGATTCTGTCTCTCTGTTGATGTCTCAAGAGCTGAAGATGGGACGCAGGTGGGCTTCTCTCTCTTTGCACTCTAGTCTAGGTGCCCAGGTGAGAGCATGGCCTGCCTGCTGCTGTCTCTCTGGCTGAAGGGCTGCTGTCAGACGCGCATCTCCCTCTTCTCTCTCTCTGCAGTGAGGGCTCAACGCGCCTCCCTCTCTCTTCCTGACAGCCTCCCCTGCGCGCGCATGACTGACCCTGATGATCGGGGGGGGGGGGGTGCAACGCTGGCTCCAAGGCGTTGGCGACCGAGGGGGTCCCGGGCTTGTCTCCGTCTCGCCCGCTGACAGCTTGCCGGGAACACGCGCGCGCGAACCAGACAAGACAGCGCGCGCCCGGCGCACCGCTTTGCACCTGCCCTCGGCCGAGCCCAGGGGGCGGAGCGCGCGACCGAGCGGCCGGCCAATCGCGTCGCTCCGGACGCCCGGCCCGCGAGACGACAGCAAAGCCGACTCGTACGCCTGGAAAGGAAAGGGGCGGGGCGATGTCGCGCGAGAGTTTGCGCGCGCGAGCCGTTTGCTGTGGCGGGAAGGTAGCGGCTGCAAAGCGGAAGCACGAGGAGCGCTGTCGAACGGTCTCTCCCGACGGTGCAGGCAGGGTGAGCGGCTGGTCCCCTTCAATGCTTGGTCTAAAGGAGCGAATTTAATTATTCTTTTTTTTTTCGGGGGGGGGAAGGAAGGGCATGAAATGTGTGGAAGCAGGGCGGGTGCAAGGGGCTTGTCCAAAATTCAGGCCTCGAGGGCTGCGAGCTGACCAGGTTTTCAGGATGTCCCTAATGAATATGCACGAGAGAGAAGTGCTATCTTGCACTTGGATTGGCCTAGATCAGGGGTGTCCAATGTCGCTCCTCGAGGGCCGCAATCCAGTCGGGTTTTCAGGATTTCCCCAATGAATATGTATGAGATCTATTAGCATACAATGAAAGCAGTGCATGCAAATAGATCTCATGCATATTCATTGGGGGAAATCCTGAAAACCCGACTGGATTGCGGCCCTCGAGGACCGACATTGGACACCCCTGGCCTAGATGGACCATTGCTCTTATCTCATGCTTTATTAGGCTTCAACAACAACGTTTCAGCTTCCAGTACCAATACTACCTTCTATAAAGAAGTTGTTAAACAATCTCTGAAATAACAACGATCACACATTGTTATTACACTGCTTATCATTTAGTAAACACGCATTTCCTAATATTTACTTTATATTGCATAGGCTTTGAAACAACTCCAGCAGTTCTAAAACATGCTTCATATGCTTATTCGTGATCTCCTGTTTGCAGCTCTCAAGGACTGAGCTTGGACAAGCATCCCTCTCCCCTACCCAGGTAACCTTCAGACCCCAATCTGCCTCCCTCCTTCATAGACGACATGCTTTTAATATTAAACTAGTGTTTGTGTCCATAGAAGCCAGCTCTGTGCACCCCAGTATTGAACAAATTCTTCAACTTTGTCCAGGGAGAGCTCATTTCCATTGGGTTTAACACCCCAATAATTGTGAAAAGTTGGCTCCTATGTGTGTATCTATCACACTCTAACACACAAATAATGAGGGCACTTTCCACATGTCCCCTTTGAAATTTGTCGTCCCTTCCTGCAGGGAAAAGTAGGATCTTTGAGATTGCCTTTTGACAGCAACTTCTTTCGCTGCCCATCAGAAACTGCTGCCCTTGGCTGTGACCTGGTTTGCCTAATGGTGGAGGCTGGCCCTAGTTGCAAGAACCAGAGAACGTGCAGGAAGCGTTCAGGGAGTGTGCAGATATTAAGGGTCCCTTTTACTTGGCTGTGTTAAGTGTTATTGTAGCAGTTTTCCAGGTCTTGCTGTGTCTGTGTAGAAAGAACTGATGTTTCAGCCATCATACCGTAGCTTTCTTCGGGGTATTCTGTGAGAGCTACAATATAGTGTGTCTTTATATATAGTGGATTCACAGACTTGATTGAGAACAGGGCAGTCTGTAGGTCAAGAAATTTGAATTTTTGGTGGGAAAGTTTGTTGGACTGACCTGATTGAGAACAGGGAAGTCTGTTGGTCATGAATTTGAATTTTGGTGGGAAAGTTCATGCACCCAGTTTTTAAATTCTGGAGAGAGAATCTGCAGTTCCACTTTTAAATTGTCAGAAAAGAGGCTGGAACTTTTGAGATGGAGGAAGAAGGCGTTTGTCTTCGGCCCCAGTACTTTTTGTGCTAAGTTTCTTTTGGACGAGAGGTTGCCATGCTTTGTTTATGGAGAGCCCGCAAATTCTCCTGCTCAGTGCCACTCAGCGGCTGAAGAAACCAGAATTCGCAGTAGCCATGGCAGCGATCGACCGACTGGGTTAGCATTGGGGCAGGTGCGCGGAAAGCTCACTCCTGCCCACTGCACCTCTGGACCACCAGACAGACGGCCCAAAAATCCCGGTTTGTATTCAAGTGTATACGGGTAAGTGTTGTGGTTTCCTTAAATGTTTGAATAGCCAAACAATGCTTAATAATTAATGATTTGATAGACTACTTTATTTGGCCAATATCTAACTTTTGGCATGGATATATGGAATCTAGTGGAATCATTTATGTGATCATAACTAGCAGTATTTCACAAAGTGAAGATGATCCCTAGTTGCAGATGAGTAAATTCACTGAGTTCCAATGAGTCTATAATGAAAATATTCCTCAAGACCTATTTAGGGGACATCCATGACCCAAAGTAAAATGAATCAGATTTTGTAAGACCTCAATAGGCAAAATATGGACATCAGAGAAAATGGGGTGAACTTTAAATATCTTTCAGTATCGTGCTATAAGAACATAAGAATGCTGCTGGGTCAAACCAGTGGTCCTTCGTGCCCAGCAGTCCGCTCACGTGGCGGTTCTCAGGTCAAAGGCCAGTGTCCTGTTTGAGTCTAGCCTTACTTGCGTATGTTCTGTTCCAGTAGGAACTTATCCAACCTTGTCTTGAATCCCTGAAGGGTGCTTTCCCCCATGACAGCCTCCGGAAGAGCGTTCCAGATTTCTAGCACTCTAAGGGTGAAGAAGAACTTCCTTATGTTTGTACGGAATCTTTTCCCTTTTAACTTTAGCGAGTTCCCTCTCGTTCTCTTCACCTTGGAGAGGGTGAACAGTCTGTCTTTCTCTACTAAGTCAATTCCCTTCAATATCTTGAATGTTTCGATCCTGTCCCCTCTGAGTCTTCTCTTTTCAAGGGAGAAGAGGCCCAGGTTCTCTAGACTCTCATTGTACAGCAACTCCCCCAGTCTCTTAACCATTTTTGTCGCTCTTCTCTGAACCCTTTCGAGTAGTACTATGTCCTTTTTCATGTACGGTGACCAGTGTTGGACACAGTATTCCAGGTGGGAGCATACCATGGCCTGGTATAACGGCATGATAATCTTTTCAGATCTGTTTGTGATCCCCTTCTTAATCATTCTTAGTATTCTGTTTGCCCTTTTCGCCGCCGCACATTGCGCGGATGGTTTCATTGACTTGTCTACAAGTACTCTCAAGTTTCTTTCCTGGGGGTGCTCTCCAAGTATAGCTCCAGACACCCTGTATTCGTGACGCTTTTCCAGTCCGAATATTGTCCATTCACCCCCACTCTCTGTTTCCTATCCGCCAACCAGTTTTTAATCCACGTGAGTATATCAGCTTCGATTCCATGGCTCTCAATTTTTCAAAGTAGGCGTTCATGCAGAACCTTGTCGAATGCCTTCTGAAAATCTAGATATACGATGCCGATCAGGTCACTCTTGTCTATCTGCCCGTTTACTCCTTCGAAGAAGTGCAGTAAGTTTGTCAAGCAAGATCGTCATTTGCTGAAGCCGTGCTGGCTGGTCCTCATCAGTTTATGTCCAAGGTAATCGATGATGTGGTCCTTTATTAGCGCCTCTACCATCTTTCCCGGTACCCAAGTCAGACCTTCGAACCTTTCTTTTCTTTCTTTCTTTATTTATAATTTCAACTAACAAATCAAGATTCACTTGTACAGAAAGTGATTACAGTAAAAGAAAAAATAATGCATAATCCAATTTTATGAAGAATAAAATATTACTTAATCACTCAAGTCCACAATAAGATCCATGATGTAACACAAACGGAATAATAAGAAAATATAAACTTAAGATACGTGGAACACAGTTAACTGGTAATCAGGTGTCTAATATATTTAAGCCCTCATTTCTTTTCCCTCTCCAGGGGGGACATAGATAGAAAAGCCGTTAGCTGGTATGGCTCAAAGAAAACATATTTCTGATAATTATATTGTATTATACATTTGCAGGGATGGCGAAGATAAAAAGTGCCTCCAAGAGCTAAGACTCCAGGTTTTAATAATAAGAATTCTCTTCTACGCCTCTGTGTGTCTTTTGCCAAATCCGGAAACATTTGTATCTTAAGATCAAGAAACTTTTTCTCTTTATTTTTGAAGAATAATCTCAGAAGCCAGTTTTTATCCAATGTAATAGCTAAAGTCACACTCAATGTTGCAGGTGTTGCACTTTCTTTATCTGACAATTCAAGTAAAACAGACACATCAATTGGATCTTGGTTCCTATCTTGATAAACTTGATTTTTATTCGGCAAGTAATAGACCCGGGTGAAAGGAGGCATCGAATCTTTCGGAACTTCTAATATCTCCAACAAATAGCGTTTTAACATTTCTCTTGGAGTAACTATTAAGATTCGGGGAAAATTAATCAATCTAAGATTATTATTTCTAGAGAAATTTTCAAATGTCTCTATCTTCCTTCTTAAATTAACATTATCCTTAATTAGAGTCTCTTGAAGTAATTTGGAAGACTTAAGTTGATCTTTAATATTCTCAATATCTAATTTTGATTCACCCAGGTCTTGTTTTATCTGGAGAACTTCTTTGTCCTGAGATTTTATTTTCGCCTCAATTTGAAAATAATTAGTGTTCACTGTTCTAACCAAATTGGCAGTCAGATCCACCTTCGAACCTTTCTTGAAGATCGGTGTAACATTTGTCACTTTCCAGGTCTTCCGGAATATTTCCTGATTTGATCGACAGACTGTCTATGAGTTGAAGCAGTTCAGCTATAACCCCTTTTAGTTCCTTGATTACCCTCGGGTGGATGCCGTCCAATCTGGGGATTTATCATTTTTAAGTCTATCAATCTTCTGTATATCTCTTCTAGACTGACCGTCATCCCTGTCAGTTTCCCATCTTCATTTCCTGTGTATAGCCTGTCGGCTTCTGGTATATTGGATATATCCTCTTCGGTAAATACAGATGCAAAAAATGTGTTCAGTTTGTCGGCGATGGCTTTGTCCTCCTTTAGCACTCCCTTTATTCCCTGGTCATCTAATGGCCCCACCGTTTCCTTCGCGGGTCGTTTCCTCTTAATACAGTGGTGCCTCACACAACGAACTTAATCCGTTCCAGGAGCAAGTTTGTTATGTGAAACGTTCGTTGTGTGAAACGCGTTTTCCCATAAGAATACATGTAAAACAAAATAATTCGTTCTGCAGCCCTGTTTTCCCATAAGAATACATATAAAAGAAAATAATTCGTTCTGCAGCCCTACATTTCCCTCCCTCCACCTCACCTTATATGCAGAGTTTGCCAGCTTTCTTTTTCACCCAGCCGCACGCTTTCAAAAAGCTGTGCACGCGCAGCTGCTGAAGTTGATCAATGTTCTCTTCTCCTGCAACTTCCGGTTTCCGGTTGCGTCAGAGGAGAAGATTGAACAACAGAGCATGCGCGCATGTGCTGCTCTTTGAAAGTGTGTGGCTGGCCGAAAAAGAAAGCCGGAAAACTCGGCATCTAAGGTAAGGTGGAGGGAGATGATGGAACACTGCATTCAGACAGGAGGGTGCTGCTGTTCCCGGCTTCGGCGAGAGTAGTTCCGCCCCCCCCCCGGGCCCCTCGGGCGACTTCGTTGTGTGAAACGAAGTTCGTTATAGGGAGCAAGACAAAAAGTTCGTTATGCGCAGCGTTCGCTGTACGAGGCGTCCGTTATGCGAGGCACCACTGTATATCGAAAGAACGGCTTAAAGTTTTTGGCCTCCTTGGATATTTTTTCTTCGTAGTCTCTTTTTGTCCCTCTTACTGCTTTATGGCACTTGCTTTGATGATGTTTGTGCTTTTTCCAGTTTTCTTCCGTTTTTGTCCTTTTACATTCCATAAACGAAGTCGTCTTGTCTCTAATCGCTTCCTTGTTGATACGCGGTATATATAAATTTTGTGCTTCTGTGGTAAATGCACAAATATAGAGGGAATCAAATTGATGTAAATAGTCAAAATGTAAATTTGTTCACATATTTTGCTTGCTTAAAGGTTCTATGAATTACCCTTGCAAGATATGACGTACCCCAAAATCTACACATTACATCCACAACCTGAATCTGACCATTTTGGAATATTGTACCACTAAATGGGAGTGCAGATAAGCTGCTCATCTTCCATTCTCAAGACAGAGCGTGAAAGAGTTGTGCGCCTAAATTGGTCTCTGAAAATTTGCAAGGGCTGAGTAAATAAATTTGTACTCAAAATTTCACTTATATTTAGGAGCATAAAAAATAGGTGGCAACAGGGACATACATATTTAGGGCAAGGATGCACTAATTTTAAGTACTAGGCTCATAAATCTAGGCAAACAAATGGCAGGCCTAAATTTATACATAGTCTCTATATTAATTAGTCACCCAGTTCCTAATATCAGGTCCTAAGTGACGCACAAAATGTAAAAACTGGTACATGCACCAAAAGCCACTAAATTAAATACACTCAAATATAAAACCAGTATTTAGTCACCATTAGTAATACTTTACAAAATAAAATGTTTTCATCGCCTGACAAAAACTCATGTAAGAGGAAATTTGCCTTAAAATGTGGATATTGTAGTTATGATAATCTGATATTGAGTATATTTAAGAAAATTGTTGTATTTTAATTATTTGTAATTCGCTGATTGTCCAGTCTTCTTCCTTGGAAACCGCCAAGAAGTCATTTGATTATGGCGGTATAGAAGAATAAAGTTATGTTATGTTAAATAGAGAAGGAAAGCATTCCAAAGCTTTCCCCTCTTCTATTAAGTTGCGCTAGCAGTTTTTAGCGCGGTGAGCCATGCTGAATGACCCGCGCTCCTCCTGATACTCATAGAGATCCTATGAGCGTCGGGAGCAGCGCGGGCCATTCAGCACGGCTCTCTGCGCTAAAAACTGCTAGCGCAGTTTAATAGAAGAGGGGGTTAGTTGTTCAAAATTTGAAAGAGTCTCCCCTTCCCCCTTTTTTACAAAACCGTAGTATAGTTTTTAACATCAGCTGCAGCGGTAACAGCTCCAATGCTCATAGGAATTCTATGAGCGTTGGAGCTGTTGCTGGCGCTAAAAACCATGCTACAGTTTTGTAAAAGGGTGGGTTGTGTAAATAGAATTCCTCTACTAGATGGAAATTCAAGCAAGCAACAATACCAACTCCATGAGTATGACTTTCAAGCTCCTAAATTAAGATCAATTTTCAGCTGAAAGACGGCACACATTTAGGAGGCAAACAGGAGCGTAAATTTAGAAGCTCAGCATTTTCTGAATATTGAGCTCAATGTGGATAAGTGTAAAGTGATGTATGTCGGTAACAAAAACCTCATGCACGAATACAGGATGTCCGGTGTGGTACTTGGAGAGACCTTCCAGGAAAGAGACTTGGGAGTTCTGATCGACAAGTCGATGAAGCTGTCCGCGCAATGTGTGGCTGCGGCAAAAAGGGCGAACAGAATGCTAGGAATGATAAGGGGATCATGAACAGATTGGAGTAGGTTATCATGCCACTGTACCAGGCCATGGTGCCCCCTCACCTGGAGTACTGCGTCCAGCACTGGTTGCCGTACCTGAAGAAGGACACGATACTACTCGAAAGGGTCCAGAGAAGAGCGACTAAGATGGTTAAGGGGCTGGAGGAGTTGTCGTACAGCGAAAGATTAGAGAATCTGGGCCTCTTCTCCCTCGAACAGAGGGGACATGATTGAAACATTCAAGGTACTGAAGGGAATAGACAGTAGATAAGGACAGGTTATTCACCCTCTTCAAGGTAGGGTGAACGGGAGAGCACTCTCTAAAATTGAAAGGGGATAGATTCCGTACAAATGTAAGGAAGTTTTTCTTCACCCAGAGTGGTAGAAAACTGGAACGCTTTTCTGGAGTCTGTCATAGGGGAAAACACCCTCTAGGGATTCAAGACAAAGTTAGACAAGTTCTTGCTGAACTGGAACGTACACAGGTAGGGCTAGTCTCAGGGCGCTGGTCTTTGACCAGAGGGCTGCCGCGTGGCACGATGGACCACTGGTCTGACCCAGCAGCGGCAATTCTTATATTAAGAAGCCTGAAACATACATTTAAATTGCCTTTCTATCTCTGGTAGGAGTCCTTTAATCTAGTCTTCGGAACATCAGTAGTCTGGTAGCACTGGTGCCAAATTTACTCCCAAGTTGTCAACCTAGAACTTTCAGACTTGGGTTCAAATCCCAGTCATACTTTCAGGCTGTGACTTTCGCCATATGATGACATGGTGAAAACTCTTTATTACATCTTGTCCCTGCCTTGCTCTGCCAGTCTGTAGGGTCTGCACTTTCATTGTCTAAATTAGTGTTTTGTGTCCACTAGTAGGACGAGGAGTGTATCGAAATCAAAATTATTGTGCTTGACATTTTCAGTCATTAGCAACTGTTAACATGAGCTCTTTGGATTAAGGTTTGAATAAATCTTTTCTTAAGGTGATAAAAGTCCTGAATCCAGCACTATAGGAAATAGTAGTATTAGTAGCCTTTTTCCTCTAGGACTAGAAACATTACTGACTTAGTACAATTTAGGTGCTACAATGGAGTGCTTAGTGACAATTTTCTAACTGGCTTGCTGCCTGCATTGCCTTCTGTTATGCTTGGGCCGGTCTCTCACTGGAAGGTGCTGTCACGGCCCACAGAGTCAGAGCTATGGCTGCTTCCGTGGCTTTCCTCCGTTCCACGCCCATCGATCCTCCCAGTTAGAGGCAAGGGAAGAGCCAGAGATGAACGTATCCTGAGGACGAACGAGTGGCTACAGGGATGGTGCCGGGATATGAACTTCAGATTCCTAAACCATGGGGAAGCGCTACAAGGACTTCAGGGACCAGACGGACTCCATCTGACCAGTAGGGGTAAGAACGTCTTCGGACACTGACTAGCCCGCCTGCTTCACAGGGCTTTAAACTAGATAAGTCGGGGAGGGTACCCATTCACATATTAGTGCAGAAAGGAATTATCCTGATGAGGTGAGTCGAAACTCTGCTTCCATGTCCAAGGTAAGTACCCACATTGCAAACAGTTCTTTAGGAGTCACACCGACTCGGGTAGGATACGTCTCACAGGGACTTAGCAAACACAAGATATGGAGGGCTATGTATGTCAATGCACACAGTTTAGGTAACAAAATTCTAGAATTAGAGGCTGAAATAAGGAATGCCGACCTAGATGTGGTGGCAATATCTGAAACTTGGTTCACGGACTCACATGGGTGGGATATGGCTATACCGGGTTACAATCTACTTCATCAGGACAGAGAGGGCAGGTTAGGAGGGGGTAGCTCTATACATTAAAGAGGACATCAAAACCACCAGGATCACAGATGTCAAGTACACCGGGGAGTCCCTCTGGGTAAACCTGGCAAGAGGTAGAGAAAAATGCCTGTGTCTAGGTGTGGTATACAGACACCCAAGACAACTGGAAGACATGGATGCAGAATTAATTGAAGACATAGAGAATATCACTCTACGAGGAGAAGCAGTACTGCTAGGGGACTTCAATATGCCTGATGCAGACTGGAACTCATTTTCAGCGACAACCAGCGGTAGCAGGAGGCTCTTAACCTCCATAAAGGGAGCACGTCTCAAACAAATGGTAACGGAGCCCGCTAGGGCCCAGGCGATCCTCGACCTGGTACTCACCAACGGGGAAAGCGTATCAGAGGTCTCAGTAGGAAATACGCTAGCCTCCAGCGACCACAACATGGTATGGTTCAACCTTAGGAAAGGCTTCCCTAGATCAAACACGAAAACAAAGGTACTCAATTTCCGGGGCACAGACTTCGCATGCATGGGAGATTTCGTCCATCAGACGCTGCAGGACCAAGCGGAGACCGATGATGTAGAAGCTAAGTGGTTAACACTGAAATCAACCATACATGAAGCAACTAGCCACTTCATAAAATCACAAGAGGGCACCCGCTCAAACTCAGGGGCGGAAATTTTCATGGCAACACCAGAAAGTATTTCTTCAAAGAGAGAGTGGTTGATCATTGGAACAAGCTTCCAGTGCAGGTGATCGAGGCAGACAGCGTGCCAGACTTTAAGAATAAATGGGATACCCATGTGGGATCCCTACGAGAGTCAAGATAAGGAAATTGGGTCATTAGGGCATAGACAGGGGGTGGGTAAGCAGAGTGGGCAGACTTGATGGGCTGTAGCCCTTTTCTGCCGTCATCTTCTATGTTTCTGTGTTTCTACCTCCTTCTGACTGTGCACCCAATATGTCTTTCTGCCTCCTGCACGCTTCCACTCCTCCGGACCTCATTCCCTTCCCCAACCAACATCTCTCTATGTCCCTCCATCCATGAGTCCAGCATTTCTCCCTCTCTTATCCCCCAGATAATGAGCAGCATTTTTCACCACTGCCCTACAACCCCATGCCCATTTCTCCTTCTATCACCCCTCTCCAACACCATGCCACATCTCTCCCTCCATCACTATGTTCAATGTACCTCCCTCTTGCATCCCCCTTCAATCTGTCTCTCTGTTCCCTCTCTACCACCATATCCAACATTTCTCTCTCTCATCCTTCTGTTCCCCATGCATCTCTACCTCTCTCCTCTCTCTCTCTTTATGGCCAATTTTCCTCTTTCATTGTCATCAACAGCAGATGAATCCAGAGACTAGTGGGATTACGTCCATCAACCAGCAGGTGAAGATAGAGAGCACTTGATTTATCCTTGGGTATATCTTGGATGCACAGCTTCCTGGCCAACCAGTATACTCTATCTCCAGCAGGCTGATGGATTCCTCACAGCTCCTGGATTCTGCAGTGAATTTCAAGCCAGGCTTGGCTACAGCTACCGGCACCAGTTTTCTGGATCTGAAAAATTGGCTGCTATCGTTCTGGTTCCTGGTTTCGGCTCCTGAGGATGGAAGGCTGTTTGCTCCTGTTGCTGTGGCTTAAGTAGAGCCTAGGAGTTTTGGCCAGACTGAGCCAACTTTAGGGGCAACACCTGGGACCATCCAGGTCCTTACCCCACCCTTCCTTCCGGTGAAGAGAAGAAGCTGATATGGTCGGAGAGTCCTTTCCCATAAGAAGAAAAGCCGATCCTGGGTGCCGGCACAGTTTCCTGTGCGCTGTAGCACAAACATTTCTCCCCTTGCCTTCCGGTAGTGTGGGAGCACGTGAGTACTTGGCTTAGGCCTCGGTAGAGAAAGGATCCTGTGGCTTAGGCCTCGGTTGAGCTGTTCGATGGGGGGCTGTACAGTGCCATCTTTGGGGGAGCAACACCTGCGCTTCCAGGTCCTTCCCCCCTCCCCCCCTGAAGAACCTGGATGCCTAAGTCCCATAAGCTCACTTGTTCTGTGGGCGAGGGGCTATAGAGGTCGCCATTCTCTTTGGAGAGGCGCCGGTGGGAGGAAGACTTAGGAGTAATGTTAGGAAATTCTTCTTCACGGAGATGGTGGTAGATGCCTGGAATGCCCTCCCAAGGGAAGTGGTGGAGAGGAAAACGGTGATGGAATTCAAAAAAGCATGGGATAAAAATAGAGGATGTAAATTAAAGAACTAAGGCTGGTATTGGACAGACCTGCACGGTCTGTATTCCATATGTGGTGATTCGGTGTAGGATGGGCATCACTGTGAACTCCACTAATATGGAACATGAGGATGTTACTGGCCAGACTTTATGGTAGATATCCTGCAAACAATGGGATGATGGCAACTTCAGCATTTGGAACCTAGGACAATACCAGACTTTACAGTCTACGGCCCAGAAATATCAAAGAAGAGACAAGTTAATCTAGTCATGTATTTTTTAATGGGCAGACTGGATGGACCGTTCATGTCTTTATCTGCCTTCATTTATTATGTCACTATCGGTGTGCACTTTTACCCTTAGGGAAGTGGGCAATTTTCAAATAGCCTTTTTACCCCAGTAAATAGATTTTAGAAAGCGTCCTGTGGAGTTAGTGGTGTTGGGATGACCGTGACTGTTGAGCTTAATTATCAAATCTCAAGGGAATCTAAGGGCCTGAGAGATAATTGAGGGGCAGAGAATGGCACAAGGCCGGATGTTTGCTTAAGGCACTTAATTCCCTTGTGCTGGCCCTGCTTTCTGTTTGATCCATAGTTGGATTTAGTTTGCTGATGTTCATCCTTTTAGGAACAGAAACATTTATTTATTTATTTACATTTATGAATCATATCCACTAAAAGCCCAAGGCAGTGTACAGCAATATAAAAATTGCATGGTCTCTGCTCCTAAGTACTGCAGCCTTGCAGAGACTAAGCCATAGCACTTACACGTGCCTGTTAAGCCATGATATTTCTACTGACAGTAAATTATTTTTATTGATATTTTATTTTATTTTTTTTTAAATGATGGTCAATGAATTTTTATTGACAGTTTCCAGTCTGGTCACCCAGTGTTATATTGCTAGGACTGAGTGTGTCCTTTCCTCTTTTACTTGTTCCAGAACAACATTGGGAGCAACTTTTTTCTTAGAAGACTGTGTGAAACATCTTGTTTAAGAATCCATTTGCTTCAGTCTTGTCTGCATTTGTAAATTGCAGAAGTCATAGTTTAGCTCTGTTGTGCTGTTTTAAAGAACAGGAAGTCTGGTCCTTAGCTAAGTGGCACTGCATCAGCATGTGTGAGTCAGGGTGTGTGGTTTTTTTGTTTGCTTTTAATAACAGCTAGAATTTCTCAGTTGTTGACACTCTTACGGAGACTTTCTCAAAAATTTTGCAGGACTGTTTATCTTAATGGTATATAGTCATTTGACCAAACAATTGCCTTCTTTAGCGTCCCTCCAGACCAGCACAGAAACGGATGGGTTTATGCTCCTCCGCCAGTAGGTAGAGACTGAGACATTAACTTTTGGCTACAGTACAGGTGGGCTGTGCAGTCCCTAGTACAATCAGTTGTCAGCTCTGCCTTAACTTGCTGGCCTTACCAATGCCAGAAAAGGCCTATGGGAGATCATATCATTCGTCTGACCTTAGGGTATGTCAGATTGCCCCAGCCTAAATTACATCAGTGCTTAAAGGTAACAAAGCACCTTGGTACAGCTAAGAGGTGCTAAAGACAGCTAAGTTGTGTTAATGTCTGGTGCTTAAGATAGACAGCTTAAGATATATAATAAGTCCAGGTGCATGGTCTAACACAGTAGTTAGGTTAATCAGAAATTATTCAGAGTGAAACTGGAAATTACATTTGACTCCTTCTCCAGTCTCTCACACCCCACTCATCTTATTTGTTTCAAACAGTTTACAAATTATAAACAGAAAGATACTGGGACATACAATAGTTTCTCTAACCTATAAAAGCCCCCTCTCTGCATCACCCCCTGGCCCTCTGGAACATCACCCCTCCCCTCTCTGTGTTCTTTCCTCTGAACTCTGTAAGGCAGGTAAACTGTCTTTTCTCTCTCATTAATTGTAATGCTTGATGTATCTTTATGAATCTTGCTTTTCTGTAATATTAAGCTTATTTCTGTACAATATATATATTCTTTATGCAAGTACTCTTAGCGGTCTTTGCCAGTAATTACGAGGGTATGGACAGTGCTTCTCACAGACGCCAGTCTCCTCGGTTGGGTGGCTCAATGTCTCGGTTGTTTGGCTCGGGGCAGCTGGTCACCGGTGGAGGTATCCTGGTCGATCAGTGTTCTGGAGACCAGAGCCATTTGACTAGCATTGGTGGAATTCCAGTCCTTGCTGGAGGGCAAGCCAGTTCGAGTTTTCTCAGACAGTGCCACAACGGTGGCTTATGTCAATTGGCAGGGGGTACCAAGAGTCATCTGGTGATGCAGGAGGCCTCTTTTCTCATGGAATGGGTGGAGACTCATCTTCTGGACATTTCGGCTTCCCACATAACTGGAGTGGACAGTGTCCAGGCAAACTTCCTCAGTTATTACATTACATTAGGGATTTCTATTCCGCCTGTGCCTTGCGGTTCTAGGCGGATTACAATATAGAAGATATCTGGGCATTTCCAGTAGAATTACATTACAGGATAAGAGTAAGTTACAGGAACAGTAAAGAATTATGATACTTCAATTTCACGGAAGATAATACATATCACAGAAGATAATACATATCACAGAAGATAATATATATCACTGTAGATAATACATATCACAGAAGATAATACATATCAACTGAAACAAGTTAAGTCAGGTGGGGTGTAAAAGAGTTACAGTAATTCTAGATCACAGACAAAGAGATACTATAGGTGGGTGTTTCCAAAGGCGTTGATTGGGAACTCATTGGATGGTGATTAGAGTGATGGGAGATATTTTTTGAACAGTAGTGTTTTTATTTCTTTACGGAACTCTTTTATGTCTGTTGTTTTGGTCAGTAGTTTTGAGATGTCAGAGTCAATTTTAGCTGCCTGTGTCCCCAGAAGGTTGTCGTAAAGTTTCTTACGACGAGTACCGTTGAGAGGTGGGTAGGTGAAAAGGTTCTGTGTTCTCCTTCTTCTGGGTGAGAGGTAGTAGTGAAAACGGTTGTTTAGGTAGCTGGGTGCCGTGCCGTGGGTTACTTTGAAAAGGAGACAGTAGAGTTTGAATTGTGTTCGTGCTTTTATTGGTAGCCAGTGAGATTCTAAGTATGCATTGGTAATGTGGTCGTGTTTGTTGAGTGAGTATATGAGTCTGAGGGCTGTGTTCTGGATGGTCTGTAGTTTTTTTATTGTGTTGGTAGGGCAAGGTAAGTAGAGGCTGTTGCAGTAGTCTACGATACTTAGCACAAGGGATTGGACAATGATCCTGAATTGGTCTTTATTAAAGAATTTTCTGATTTTTCTTAGATTTCGCATTGTGAGGAATGCTTTTTGGGTGATTTTATGGATTTGTGTTTGCATTGTGCAGCATCACAATGTGCAGTTATCATGTGCTCGATCCCGGCGAGTGGTGTCTCGGACAAGAAGCTTTTGAGTTGATTGTTCAGTCATGGGGCCAACCGATCATGGACCTCATGGCAACAAGTGTCAGAACCAAAGTGCCGAGGTTCTTCAGTTGGCGCATGGATTTACAAGCCGAGGGGCTGGTTGCTCTGGTGCAGGCTTGGCTGACAAACGGCTTGCTGTACGTATTTCTACCTTGGCCTCTGGTAGGCAGAGTTTTTCTTCAGATTGCCCAGCAAGCAGGCTGTGTGATTCTCGTGCTCCAGACTGGCAGATTTGGTTTGTCTGCTCATGGCAGATCCTCTCCCGCTGCCCCTCTCGCCCGATCTTCTGACTCAGGGTCCCATTCAATGTTCGATCTAAATCCCTTTTGTCTTACAGCTTAGCTGTTGAAAGAGAATGAATAAGTAGGAAAGGTTATTCGGATAAGGTGATCTCCACCCTCTTCAGTTCGCGGAAGCTTTCCACCTCTCGGGCTTATGTGCATATTGGGTGTCTTGTTGAGGAGTGATGTTCTGCGCATGGCGTGGTTCTCCTTTGCGCTTCTTTGCCTCACATTTTGGAGTTTCTGTAGGATGGCCTGGAGCGCGGCCTTGCCTGGTCCTCTCTTAGGGTGCAGATTGCGGCTTTAGCTTCCTTTCACGGTCTTTTGCATGGTTGTCATTTGGCCTCTTCTCCGGATGTGATTCGTTTGTCTGTTTGTACCAGCATTGGATCTCAATCTGGTTTTATATAGGCTTGTTCGTCTACCTTTTGGGCCTCTCAGTTCCTGCACGTTGAAGGACCTTACACTTAAGACAGTCTTCCTGATGGCCATTACTTCAGCGAGATGCATTTCTGAACTTCAGGCCTTCTCTTATAGGCCACCATTCCTGGAGTTTTCTAAGGAGCAGGTCGTGCTGTGGCTGGTTCCCTCCTTTCTTCTGAAGGTGGTTTCGCCTTTTCATGTCAACCAGTCCATGGTCCTCCCAGTCTTGGATTGTCAGGAGGGCTCTTTGGAACAGAGGTAGTTGCACAAATTGGATGTCCGTAGGGTCCTTCGTGCTTATGTTCAGTGGACCCAGGAGCTCCATCAGTCGGGTTCGTCTTTTTGTTCTTCATGCGGGCCCTCATAAGGCTATATGTTGTTCTGTAACAATGGGTGCCTAAGTTGGATTGTGCACAGCTCAAAAGGGGGAGTGGGCATGAGAGGGGGCATGTGTGTTCAGAAAAGATGTGGGCAGTGTTAATAGTGGAAATCTGTGCCCAATTTGTGCACCAGAGTTTACACTAGCTTTCAGGTGGTGTAAGTCCTTGCACCCAAAGTTGAGTGCCAAATTTGCTGCTCATCTTAAAGCACCCTAATAAAATGGCTTTGAGTGCAATTTATAGAATGTCCCTATGTGTTTTCATATTCCTGCCCAGTGTAAAAAGATGTTTTGTTACAACTTATTCATATGGATTGTTACAGTGAACAATAAGGAAGAAAACGATCTTTATCTGTTAATTTTCTCTCCTTAAATCAATCCCGTGCCCTTTCCCATTTTATAATAATAATAATAATAATAATAATGATATAGTTTATTATTATCATTACTACCGTATTTATGATTTATTTACTGACTTTTGAGGAAATTCACTCAAGATGGTGTGCAGCAAGACTTGGTTTGTGTTCTAGGTGGTTGTGTATTGGTGGCCATAGTCACTTATCTGCTTACAATGGTGTCACTTGTGGGGTATTCCAGGGCCCAGAGGCAGTTTCAGTAGTGGCCATGGGGGAGTTGGGGAATCATGTCATCATGTCTACATTACGCTTGCTTTATGACATTTCCTTTAGTGAGAATCTTGTACCACTAGAGGGTGCCCAGCATTTTAGAAACCAGTTTTGCTGTTGAGGTGGGCGCTCTGCTCAAAGTCTGGCTCCCTCTAGATACGGAAGCGTAGGGAAACTTGAGAGTAACAGAAGGAGGCGAGACTTTACCTTTTCATTCTGTTAGCTGCAGTGCCTGCCACAGCTCAAAGGTGAAAGTGACAGCAGATATTTTTCATTTTGTGATGCTTGTTTTGTTTGCTGATCTTGACTCTGAAGGTTACATATTTTATTTATTCTGATATTTAACTTGTCTTTCCAGTAATGGCTCAAAATGAGTTACATTCAGGTTCAGTAGATATTTTTCTGTCCCCAATAGGCTCACAGTCTAAGTTTGTACCTATGTAGATAGGTTGGGTGATTTTATTTATTTGCTTAGTCTGTGCAGTTTAAGTGGTGCAAGTAGCAAGAGTGTGGATTGCAGAGGGTCCAACTGAGTCTCCCAAATGAAGTTTTAGTAGTTTGTTCTCTAAATATGTAATTTCTTTATCCTGAAGAAGCAAATTTTTAAAGTTCTGTTGGCAGTCTCCAAGCAGTAAATATATCTTATCATTAATTATCAATATCATTATCTTATCAATATCATTAATTAAGCCCCATACAACTAATCAGCTGATAAAATTTCAGTCCGTTCTTCCTCTGTGCTCTTCTCTCTCCCTTTGCTTCTCTGCTTTCTGAATATCACTTTTCACTTATAGGGGGCTATGGAGAAACATGTAGGATTCACTGCACCTTTGTCTTCCCCATCAATGGTAATTCATTCTTTAGGGTGTTTTTATTGTTGTGCTGTTATCTTATAAAGTGCTTTACATGGGTAGGTACCAGGAAGGGTGTGTATACTTTTTCATAAGCAAAAGAGAAAGGGTTTAGCATAGCATTTACTCCCTTGTTTGCACTAGCAGATGAAAGGAGTGTGGTAGCTGTGTTAGTCCACTTTTAGAGGTAATAAATAGAAATGATAAAAAAAGAAAATGATACTTTTTATTGGACTAAGGCCCAAATTCACTAAGTAAACCGATCGTGTACCAATCGGTTTGTGACCCCTTAGCGACCAGATTTCCCTCCGACCCGATTCACTAATGCCTGTAGCAATCCGATCGTCCCATGCAAATTAGTAAAACCCCATGCAAAATAGCCAAGCGGTTGATTCACTAACAATTGCATAGCTATTTTGAGTCGGGTTTTACTATTGGCAAACCCGACTGCTGCAGACCTGTCGGTAACTGAGTTAAAGTCAGGTCTGCAGGCTTTTTGACAGGCTTGCCTGTCTTTTTTATTCATATTTTCCCATGCACAGATATTTTGCGTGTGTTACACATGCAAAATATCTGCCCCATTTAAAAAAAAAAAAAAATTAAAAAAGACAGGCAGGCCTGTCAAAAAAGTGAAAAAAAAGAAAAAGTTTTTAAAAAAAGTTGCGATACTCCCTCCCATGTAGATGCCCCTCCCCGCATCGATGCCCCACAAAAGGCAGAAGGGTTGCCAACTCCCTCCTGCCATGTTACCACCCTGATCTTGTCTTGTCTGGCCTGGCCTTGGCCAACCCACCTCCCTCCCTGTTTCAAAATCAAGTCATGCCGCCAGGCCCACCCACCCATAAACAAACTGCAGAAGGGATGCCAACTCCCTCATGCCACCCCCCTGGACAACCCCTACCCATTCCAAGCCCCCTTGCCACCCCCCCTCCCTGTACCTTTAACGGAGCAGGAGGGATGCTCAAACCCTCCTGCTCCAATGACGACTCTGAGGCCTTAGGCCCCGCCCTGGCGCGATGCACGGGGCGAGGCCTAAGGCCCTCATTGGCTCAGGCTCCTACCTTGGGAGGTGCCAGGGGTGCCTGAGCCAACCAGGGACTTCCTTAGGGCTGAGCCTAAGGAAGTCCCTGATTGGTCAAAGCAATGGTTTAGGAAACTGAAACCTTTAATTTCGATGTCTGATTTTTGACAGGTGTAGCAAGCCATGATTTTAGGCAGCCTTGATATTGTAACATTGCTTATTTAGGCCTGACCACTTCTGCTTTACAGCCTTTACAAATGGTGCAGAATTTGGCTGTCCTTGTGCTATATGGCCTGAAAAAACAGAGCATATGACACCATAAGGAAATTGGGTCATTAGGGCATAGACAGGGGGTGGGTAAGCAGAGTGGGCAGACTTGATGGGCTGTAGCCCTTTTCTGCCGTCATCTTCTATGTTTCATGCTATTTACAATTGAAATAGGTACCTGTTGTTTATTGCATCCATTTTCTTTCTTTCTAACCCATCTTTCTCAGGCTTCCTCTTACCCATTGTTTTACTCTTCTGTTAATATTTATTTTCTTCATTATCCATCGGCCTAATGGTTAGAGCACTGGACTGCCAACTAAGAGAGATTGGTTCAAATCCCACTGCAGCTCTTTCCGACCTTGGGCAAGTCATTTAAACCTCTGTTGCTGCAGGTACAAACTTGCGTACTAAGCTGTTGTAAAAAGTGGCCTTAGCATACCTTTATGCATGTTTACTGCAGCCATAAAAATGGCCTTTTTATATTTTTTAAGGCTGCAGATCTAACGCAAAATCACAGTTAATGCATTTCATATTTAAATTGGAAAAACATTTAGTTGCAATTGATGGTGAGGCACTTATTTACTTAGTCTGCTACGCTTGCGCTGGGTCCACTGATTCTCCAGGTCTGAATGACATAAGCAGCAGGCAGAAGGCTAGTTCTTCCAGATCCAGAAATGACAAGTTACATTAGATTATATATTAATCATGATAAATCACTGATGGGAAATACAATTAATCATGAATAAAATTTTTAATTTTCCTGCAGCTCTAGTATTTTTTGTACTAATGGCCATGCAGTACTATTGCCAGTAGCATGTGGTGATTAAAACCTTTTACTGTGTCAGCATTTACCACCACCCATTTTGTAGGCAGAAGGGCTAATGCAGTATTTTTGTTTGCTAACCTGTTAACTGAGAGAAGCCCCCTCCAAAGAAAGTGTAAAACATTTTCAGTGCACAGTTAGCATTGCAGGGTGCCTGAGTGCATCCCACAGTAAGTCATTTTCTACTTCGCTAGTCACATGTTAGCAAGTTCAAGTTTCAAGTTTAATAAAAATTTGATTAATCGCCTATCTTAAATTCTAGGCAATATACAATAATAATAAAAATGGAGCATTACAAATTTTAAATACTGAACAAAAAACTAACAAAGACAGACGAACGAGGAAATAAAAGGGAGAAGGGTGAACTACAATAAAATTAAGAAAAGAGAACAAAAAAGGAAAAAACAACATGGAGGGGTTTCATTCAAAGCTGCCTTTACGGATTCGAGGAAGGGGAACTAGCATCGGTGCTCAAGTGTCTCTATATAGGAAACATTTTATATCTCCTTTAAATTTATCTAAGTTTGTTTCCTCCCTGAGATAGGGGAGCAGAGAGTTCCTGGTAAGCGGGGCAGTTAATACTGAACGTCTTGAGCAAAGGGACAAAGTAAATTTTGGAAGGAAGATCTGAGAACTCTAGAGGTAGCATGAGAGATGAATAATTTGTCGATGAAAGCTGGTTTGCTGGTTTTAAAAGTGAGTAATGCAATTTTGTAAGTGATCCTATGTATGAGGGATGGAAAGTAGGGGGGTGACATGATCATATTTCTTAGAGTTGGTAATGATTTTAATGGAAGTATTTTGAATTAATTGAAGACATCTGATTTCCTTTTGCAGTATCCCTTTGTAAAGAGAGTAGCACAGGGAAATATTAGTGTATCTGAATGTGACTCCTTCAACTACTGTAAAAAAAACCAAAAACACAACAACAACAAAAAAATGACAATTCCAAATAAATACATTTTTTTTCTTCCCCTTCATCTGCCTCTGTCTTCTGCTCATATAAAGGAGAGGGGACTCGGAGTACCCCAGGAACTCCAGTAGCTCTACTGCTCCTCTACCTCTTTGCTTAGTGAGCCCAGGGAGCCCTGGCCTTTCCTTTTGTCAGCTGACACACTTCCTGATTCAGCAGCCAAGAACAGCTGTTTGCCCTCATAACTGAATGGGCTGTCCAAAACTGGAGCCCTTCTGACAGTGCTGGCATTACAGTGGATATGCTTGCCTAACTGGCCATTTCAGTAGCTGGCATGTTGCAGTGTCAATCAATCTCATTGAGGAGACAAAAGTTGCTAGGCTGAGCAGTAATTTAAATTGTTTTAGTATTATGATTGTGTATATATTTTGTGAACTGCTTAGGCTTAAGTGGGGTATAAGTTTTTAAATAAATACATCTACAAAAACTAAACCAGGAGTTGAATTGCTTAATCTGCTTAGCTGCTGGTGTCTGGCAATGTTTAACAGCTTCGCTCTGTGGCTTGTTAATAGAGCTCCTAAAGGCAAACAGTGTCATAACTTGTGTCTTCTTTTTGGTTGGTTTCAGAAAGCAGAGGGTAGAGGGCAGAGTCCACAGCAGAGGTGGAATGTTAAGCTCGTTCCGTATTCTCAGACCCGCAGTACAGTCCTGGCCCAGAATGCACAGCACTGCTGCCCAAGGAGTCCTGGCGGATAAAGTAGCACTGGTCACAGCCTCCACAGATGGGTAATTAATAGTAGCTTCTTTAGAGTGGAGTAGGGGCAGGGCAGAGTCAGACCTTGCAGCGATCCATTAGAATGAACATAAGAGTTGCCGCTACTGGGTCAGACCAGTGGTCCA